>NW_024581050.1:646188-680591 GCF_017639235.1 Corvus kubaryi
TGATCCCTGTCCCTCAGGGTGGGATGTGGCACTGATCCCTGTCCCTGTGTCCCCAGGGCGGGATGTGGTACGGTGTGGACGTGACCAACGAGGACATCGCTGACAACTTCTCGGCGTGCGTGTGGGAGCCGGCGGTGGTGCGGATCAACGCGCTGACGGCCGCCTCGGAGGCCGCGTGCCTCATCGTGTCTGTGGACGAGACCATCCGCAACCCCCGCTCCACCGTGGACGCTGCTCCCGGCGGCCGCGGCCGCGGCCGGGCCCGGCCCCACAACCACTGAGACCCCCGGCACCGCGGGGCCGAGAGCGGATCAGTAATTAATGCCCGCGTTAATTAACGGCCGTTGGCTGAGGCCGTGCTGAGGGCTCGCAGCAGCCCCAGCCGTGGCAGCCGCAACCCCCTGCCCTGCCCTGCGCTGCGCTGCGCTGCCCACCCAGCACCGCTCCGTTCCCTCGGGACGCTCCGTTCCTTCGGGCGGAGCCAGCGCGGGGAGCGGGCTCGGGGCCTATTTATACTGGGTTATTTTTGTTCTGCTGGGCGCTCTGAACCCGGGCTCCAGCACAATAAACCGAGTTGGTCTCAGTGGCAGGTTGGGCTTTCCTCTGTTCTCTGCTTCATTCCACACGGTGGGAGCTCAGGGTTGGGGTTAAAAAAGGAACCTTTCAGGCTGGATTTTTGCCCTGTTCCAAAGCAGGTGCTGTGCTGGAGAGCGGGACAGACTCCAGGCACATCCCAGGAGTGCTTCTAGGGTGGAGCACCCACCACTGTCTCTGTGCTTGGAGCTCTCAGGTATTGCTCAGTGACATTTAAATTGGCTTTTGCTCAGTGGAGCATTTACATTTTCCGTTTGCTTCATGGAAGGAGGTTTGGGGCAGCAGCTGTGTGACAGCTCCAAGGGGCTTCAGGGATGGATCCAGGCATCTGGGGGGACTGGCAAGAAAATCTTGCCGGGAGAACACGGGAAAATTTCACTCTGGTGAGTTGGAAGGGACTATAAAGATTTTCCAGGGACACCTTGCACTATCCCAGGTTGTCCCCAGCCCTGTCCAGCCTGGCCTTGGACACTGCCAGGGATCCAGGGGCAGCCACAGCTGCTCTGGGCACCCTGTGCCAGGGCCTCACACCCTCAGTGCTCCCCCCGTGCTGCCCCTGTGTCCCACTTTGTCCCAGTGCCCTGTGATGCCAGACCAGTGGAGCCCACGGACCTGCAGAGGGAGTCAGGAGGACGCTTCCAGTAAGCCCCAAACAGCAACTGGTGCCACTGGTGTGGTGCTGGTTGCGGGTCCAGTGTGACCGCCGGGAGAGTGAAAACCCAGCTCGATCTCCAGAGTCTTTATTCAACACTGAATCATAAAATAGCTCTTTACACGCTTCGCTGGGGGTTGTTTCTCTGTAATTCTTTAAATACACATTGTTTACACTTGCCAAAGTTTCAAAGCAACAACATCAAAGTGCGTCTACAGGTGAGAGTTCCAACCAAAGTGCTAAAAACACGGACTCCTGGCCGGAGCTGGGCCCTGCTCCCACCACACCCCCGGAGCCTCCCGTGCCCATGCCCGGCTGCAGCCCCGGCCCAGCGCTCCCCCCTTCCAGGACATCATCTCCAGCAGACCTCGCCCCAAGAGCCCGGTTTAGCATCAAGGGACCACAGGATGGGGGGGAAAAAGGGATGTTTGGTTCTCCAGACACTGGCACATCGCTGCGGAAAGACTAAAATAGACCTAAATTTATATAGAGTTAAAAAAATAACTTGGGAGGCCACGGGAACCTTTGGGGAGGGGAGGTCGCTGTACAGGGCCCCTCGGGCTCCGCTCACAGAGCTGCTGCCACTGTGCAGGGCTTTAGGGAATGATTCCAGCTCCTGCATCGATATATCTCTATTCTCTGCACTGATTATCTCCTCTGATTATCTCAAAGCAACTGTGCATCACCCCTTCGCTTCCCAAAAACTGCCCCACACCATTGCACCCACTTGTCCCCGGCCCCAACCTGCCTCGTTGCCCTCCACGGGGCTCAATCCCGAGGCTGCATTAGAAAATCCCTTTTTTTCCTTGCTTTTGGGCAGTTTTCCCTCCTCGCTGCTGCTGCAGCTTTTCCTCAGTGCTCTCCCACCCTCCCTGGGGATTATTTTGCCTCCCGCTCATGGGGAAGGCCCATCACCACCTCACAACACCCTGCAATGCTTCAGTCACAACAAACCGTCTCTGCTTCCCAAAATCTCCCTGCTCCCTGGGACTTTCTCCCTTTTAAAGCATTTTCTCATTTGGCACC
Organism: Corvus kubaryi; assembly: GCF_017639235.1. Classification (NCBI taxonomy): domain Eukaryota; kingdom Metazoa; phylum Chordata; class Aves; order Passeriformes; family Corvidae; genus Corvus; species Corvus kubaryi. The sequence goes on from NW_024581050.1 coordinate 648,461, forward strand.
AATTCCCAAATGGTTTTGCTCCACCCCAAGCTGCTGTTTCTCTCCCCAAAATGAGGATGAAGCAATGCTCCAGCTCCTGGGCTGGGGCCTCCCCTAAGAGCTGAAGGAAAACATTTGTTAGCCACTTCAGGAGCCTTCGCCAACACTTCTGGGGTTTTTTTTGTCCTGTTTTCCCTAAATCCAGGCTCTTCTGGAGGGTCCAGCCAAGCCCCTGCCGTGGCTGTGCCCTTGGTGGCAGCAGGGACCAGGACACACATCAAGAACTGGGATAAAGAGGTTTAAAATCCTCCTTGGACAGCGTCAAATTGGGGGTTCCCATTTCCCTCAATCCCTGACACCCTGGAGCCCCAGACCAGAGGGATAAGGCAGGAGGAGGCAGCTGATCCCCAGAGCATTCCTGGCTCCTGGGGGCTCGGCGCGTTGGAGGACGAGTGAAATCCTACACGAGGGAGACACAAAACCACGGATTTAGGATAGATTTGGCCCCCGAGCTGGCTTTGGTGATGTTGTTCCTCTTGAAATCCCTGACCAGCACCCAAATTCAGGTGAAGGGGAATGCTGGGAATGTCGGCCATGTGGAAACTTTGGGAAAACTCGTTAGAAAAAGAATGAATCTCCTCAAAACTGGTCCTGCAGGAGCCAGGCTCAGAACCACTGTCCATCCAACCTCTGCCAGCTCTGGCCATCCCTGTGACCCCGATCCTCTCCCGGATCCACGGATTTTACTGGGGATTGTCATCGCAGAGCCCCTCTGGCACTTCTCATACGGGGCTGAGCTGAACGTGCTGTGCGATTTCAAGGCTTTCCCAGGAAATTTGGTATTTCTGTGTTCCCATCACTTCCAGAAGCTCCGTGACCGAGGCGGTGGCTCCACGGCCGTGGGCAGCGTGGCCGGAGCCAGCAGGGGCCACGCGCCAGCAGGAGGGGGGAAAGCAGCAGGGCAGGATCCATCTGACATTTCAGAGCCGTTAATGAGCTCGTTAACAAGCCAGGCAATTAGGAGCCACCAGGAGAGCCCTCGTTCCCACCACTCCTGTCAGTGCAAGCCGCCTTCATCCCCAGCTGAGGAGGAGGAGGAGGAGGAGGAAGGCATCCATTCAAGCCCTAGTAAAAAAGGGAGAAACCCCCACTTCCCATCTTCCAATCCTTGAACCTGCTCAAGGCCTTGTGTCATCAGAGGATTTTGTAGAAAGGTGGCTTTGCTGAGATGGGTTCTTGGGGAATGCCCCAAGGGGAGGCGACGGTTTGATCTGGTTTGGGGATGCACCAAAGCACCGAATGCAGGTGAGGGTCCTGCAGTGACCTCCAGAGCCCTGGTGGCAGCGGGGCTGGGCATGTCACAGAGCCACCCACGCCCCAACATCACCACACACACGGCCACCGCTGGCATGGAAGGTTTCTCTGAGAATCCTCAACACCTCCCCTCTTTCCATCACGTCATCCTCGCCTTCCCCTCGGCCCCGAGGAGCCGGGACAGGGTCCAGGCACCGAAAAACCCGGAGCAGCCATCTCCAGGCTTGGGCCACAAGAGTCTTTAAGCATAGAGTGTATAAACATGCTGAGTATATAATTTTCCTTTAAAATCTTTTTTTTTCCTTCTTCTCTTTATAGAAATAAATACTTACTTTGTTTTTGTTTTTGTTTTTTGTTTTTAAGGGAATTTTGCAAGTCCCTGCACTGTGGTGGTGACATCTCCGCTGGGCCACGCTCCGGGACGGGGCTGGATGGTCCCCGGGGGTTGTAGCTTTGCTGGGTGGTTTTTTGCTGGTTGGGGCATCCCTTGCTCCTCTTGCCCCTGGGTTAGGAGTGTCCCAGCCTCCCCGGGGTGGAGGTAAACCCACGGTGGGCACGGCAGGGAGCTGCTCCCGGTGCCGGGGAGCTCAGCCGTGGGGACGGGGTGGGATGCAGGAGTTTCTCGCAGGCATTTTCGGGCTCCCACATTTTGTGCATTCAGGGAGCAGCCTTCTCCTGAAAGCTGCACCAGGAGGGGGAGCAGAGGCGCTTCCCTCGGGGTTATGGCCACAAAACCCTGACCGTTTGAGAGCAGACAGCGCAGGTGGGATGAAGGGTGGGTGAAGGGTCTCCTGAGGTGGGGTGGAGATGCAGGAGCTGCCTCCAGAGCCCCACCAGCCTCAGCGATTTGGGGGTGATTTTCCTTCGTCTGGGGATCCCCACGGGCTGTCTGGCAGCCCCAGCTGAGGTCAGCAGCTCTTGTGCCATGGATGAGGAATGTGGTGCTGGATCTGCAGCCTGGCTCCGGGAGGGCTGGGGAGGGGACAGGCGCTGGGAGTGGTCTCCCCACAGCCACTCCGGCCAACGAGCACCAAAACCTCCAGCGCTGGTCCACAGAAGAGGGAAAAGCCCCAAATCCACTTTCCCAGTCGGTTCCTCTCTGCTCAGCCTGGTGGGTCCAAGGACACGGGCTGGGGCTGTGGGCAAGGCTGGGGTGTCCCCACTGCTGGCAGTGCTCTGATGGGTGTCCCCAGCTCCAGGGACACCTCCTGGGACTTTCCCCCAGGGGGGAGGATGGAGATGCCTGACCCTGCTGGATGCCTTTCCAAAACCTTTTCCTATGGAAAAAGGGTATTTTGGGGATGATGATGCCCTTGCAGGCAGAGGACACTCGGAAGAAAACTCAGAAACAGACAATGGTGGCCGTAGACAAGGGTCAGCCAGGGCTGTTGGTTGGTGCTTTCCCCAGGATGATTTCAGGATAATCTGGCCACGGTTTCTCCTTCAGGCTGCTCAGGAAGGCGATGGGATGGCAAACGTGGGTGTCCCGTGCCAGTCTCTCTCTCCACATGGGACAAGTGACCCGGACAGAGTCCTGGTGGTGGGGACAGGAGCGTGACCCGTGTTCCTGGTGGACGAGGATTTTGGAGATGGTTTATTGCCTTGGCAGGAGGGTTTTGGTGGAGAGGAAGTGAGGCCAGAGACCTCTGGAAGAGCGCCCATCTCTCCTGGCGTCCTCTCAAAGCCCCCGAGGAGCAGCTCTGCCCTCGGGCTTGTGCTGCGGGGGCTGCTGGTTTCTGGGGGCGTTCCCTCTGTCAAACACGGAATGGAAACGAGTGGAAACCCCGCGGGAAGGCCGGGCACTGATTCCTGGGGAGGAGCAGACCCTTCCCACCCCACCTCCATCATCCCACGGAGAGGCCGGGCTGCAGCGGCGCCAAGAGCCCCCGGAACGGGCCGAGCCAGCCCCAAATGGGCAGAGATCCCCCAAAACAGAGTTCGACGGAACAGCCATCCCCAAACGCGGATCCATGGCGAGGAGCAGCCGCAGGGGTTCAACGCCATCTTCCCTCCTGGGAGAGAGCCTGGCCCTGGCTCTTGGGGCAGCCAAAAAATGTCCTTAAGTAGCACCTTCTCGCCTGCGAGTGGCCCCGGGATGGCCCCGGCTGCTGGTCCCGAAGCCTGCGAGAGTTTGGGGTTCCTTGTGCACGAGCCAGGGGGTCCCTGCTCCGGCCCCGGCCGCGGAGGAGCGGCCCACGCTGGGTTTGGTCTCAGGGGCCTCGGGCTCTGCTGGGCAGAGCAGGGAATGTGCTTTGGGTTCCCTGAAGGGCTAACAGCCTCCTTCCACCTTGATGTGTAAAATCTTGGAGAAGCCGGGTCTTTTCCTCAGGGCCTGGAAGAGGAGCAGAGAGTGGGGTCGGGGGGGAGCCAGCAGTGCCGCTGCTCCATGGGGCCAGGGAGGGAGCGGGGGAGCACCTCCAGCCCCTGCCTCGGGAAGGACACAGGTGAGAGAGAGAGAGAAGGGAATCTCTGCCACTGGAAGGACACAGGGCAAGGGAAGGAGAGGGGGGGATATCTCCAATTATCTCTGATCCCTGCCTCAGGACAGACATGGGGTGAGCGAGGGAGAGGGGGGAACATCATCTCAAATCCCTGCCACAGGAAGGAAAGAGGCAAGGGAGAGAGAGGGGGAACATTTCTGATCCCTGCCAGGGCAAGGACGCAGGGCTGGTGACACCCCTGTTAGCTGGCACTGGGATCCTTCACCTGGAGTTTGTTCACCATTTCTTCAAACATCTTCCTGGCTTCGGGGCTGTGGGGCTCCTTGAAGTAGTCCACAATCCCCACCTGCACCACGATGGACTTCAGGTTCCGGCACACACCTGGGGGCACAGACACCGCCTGGATCTCCACGCCTGGGCACAGGCAGCCTCCCCAGGTCCCACCCTGTGCTCCTCAAGGCCTCTGTGTGTGGGGAATCCTCACCCTGAACGTGGGGGAGCCCTGGCCAAGGTCCGTGCAGGGATGGGCCATGGGCTGTCTCTGGCTGCTCTGTCCCAAATCAGTGTCCTCCCGCTTCCTTGGGAGTCCCTGACTCTGCCATCCAGAGGGGTAGGCTCCTAGCAAGTCCAGCCACAGTCACCTGAGCTGTGGCCACCAGGACAGACCCTCCTGAGGCTGTGGACCTCCTGCCCTGGCCAATGACTTCAGCAAACGCTGTGACCCCAGACTCAGGTTTGTCACAAGCCTCAGGCGTGTCACAAACATTGAGGCCTTGGCTACCCCGGGGGGACCAGGGAGGGAGCGGCTCCATCCTCCCTGCGGCCCGGGGCAAGATCAGCTCTCCTTGGCCCGTCCTTGGCAGGGGATGTTGGACCCCCTCTTAGACACCTTCCACCACAGAGCTCCCAGCACCCTCCAGCGTCAGCAGCTCCCGCGGATGGGGCTGGAGGGCCGGTCTGGCCCATGGGTCTGGGTCCCTGCTCAGGGGCTGCTGGCCCTGGCATCGCTACTCACTGTTGAAGTGCAGCAGGGCTTTGGGGGTCACCGGGGTGGACGTCAGCACCAGCATCTCCAGCCCCTTCAGCCCCTCCCGACACACCTCGGCAGCCACCTCCTGGTTGATCTCAGCCACGTGGTCCAGCTCCAGCACCTGCAGCCTCATGCAGTTCCGGGCTGCGGGGACACAGCATCCCCTGTCAGCATCCCACGGGGAAGGGACCAGGACAGGCAGGGGGAGGGGGGGTGGGAGGGATGGGTGGCACAAGCAGGGGCAGAGAGCACCCATGGACCTCGGGGTGGGTGAGCTTCTCTACGGAGATCCCCACGGAGCATCCCCCTGCCTACAGCAAGGGCCCGCTCCTTGTTCCATCCAAGAAGGAGGGAGGGGCTGCCCAGGGGGGTTTGGAGTCCCCACCCCTGGAGGTGTCCAAGGAAGGCCTGGACGTGGCACTCAGAGCTCTGGGCTGGAGACAAGGGGGGCATCGGGCACAGGGTGGACTCGGTGGTCCCAGAGATCTTTCCCAAGCCCAGTGATCCGCGCTGTGACCCCGGCACCCCGAGCGCTGCCTACCTAAGGACGCCAGTCCCTGCACGCCGCAGCCGGCCCCTCCAACGCCGAGCGCCCGCAGGTGCGGCCAGCAGCGCCCGATCATCTGCAGGCAGCGGTTGCTGAAGCGCGTCGGCTGCTGGCTGGGGACACGAGGGACAAGAGCTGGGGGTGGCACGGCTCAGCCCCCGCCCCCGCGGGCACTCCTGGGAGGGGTGTGGGATTGGGAGCTCTCCCACCCCACCAGCCCGGGGTCACCCTGGGGGAGGTGTCCCCATGTGAGCAGCACCCGGGGCTGGGCCGCCACCGGGACAGGGCAGCTCCGTGTGCCCAGGGCCCCAGCCCTTGTCTGGAGCAGCTGTGGCTGCCCCTGGATCCCTGGCAGTGTCCCAGGCCAGGCTGGACATTGGGGCTGGGAGCAGCCTGGGACAGTGGGAGGTGTCCCTGCCATGGCAGGGGTGGTGCTGGAGGGGCTCTGAGGTCCCTTCCAACCCAAACCATCCCATGATTCTGTGATTCCAACCTTGGAGACCCAAACCAGGCCCTGAACTCTGCTGCTCGCCCAGATCAAAGCAGCAGCAGGGCCTGGTCCTCTGGCCCAGGTGGAGAGGCTGAAGTGCCCGGTGCTGCTTCGCCAGGGCAGACAGGAGCCACCCGGCCCTGGCACCCGGCCTCTCCTGCCCAGCCACCTCCCCTCTGGTGACACTGCCATGAACCTCCCAGACAAGAGCAACGCCCAGGGGACATTCCCAGGCAGGGAGCTGTGTCCTGCTGTGTGAGCCATCAGCTCCCGAGCACCCAGACATTGTGGGGAGGCTCCAGCAGCATCTCCCCCAAAATGCTGTCCCAGAATGAGAGCAGCTGCAGTGACACCCTTCCAACAATGCCCAGGCCCTGCAGGGCTGCTGCTGCTGAGCAGTGAGAGCTCAGACAGGCCTTTGATGTTCAGTGCCACCTCCCAGACCCATCACAGATCCCTTTCATCTCCGCAGTGAGCAGCCTCCCTGGGAACATTCCCGGCTCAGCAGGGAGGGGCAGACACCCAGCAGCGCCCAGTTTTCACCGGGAGGGATGGGGCTGAGCTCCTGCTCTCCCGGGCTGGGCTCCAGGATTGCTGCTCATCCCATGAAAACCCTCCCTAAGGAAATCGGGTTCTGGCACCCAATTTCTTTCCAGCACCTCACACTCAATGGCCTCCTCCAGACACAGTTCCATCCCTGGCAGTGTCCCAGGCCAGGCTGGACACTGGGGCTTGGAGCAGCCTGGGACAGTGGGAGGTGTCCCTGCCAGGGCAGGGGTGGCACTGGATGGGCTTTAAGGTCCCTTCCCACCCAGCCCATTCTGTGATTCCATGACTTACCAGGGATGCAGGGGTGCGACCTGGAGGGAGATGATGTCCCTGCAGCCTGCTCCAAGGGCCCAGATGACTTCATGGCCCACGGGGTCCGTGGAGCTCCTGAAACAACACAGGGAGCACGTGGTGGCCCCACCAGCAGCGGTGCTGCTCCGGGGCTGGGTCTGCATCCCCCAGGGAGCTCCCTGGAGCAGCCAGAGGTCCCCATCTGGTCATTATTTACAGCCCAGGACCTGCCCCTGGAGCAGCCAGGCCCGACACCAACCAGTGCAGGAGGTTGGAGGCATTCCCGTCGGGAATGCTGCCTATGGATGTGCAACGGCAGAGCAGCGTAGAGGGTGAGGCTGAAGGTGAGGAGGAGGGCAGGCTGGAGGGGAGGTTGGGGAGGTTGAATGCAGAAGGTGAGCTGGAGGTGCATCTTCCAGAGGCAAAGGTGACAGGGAGAGACTGCCAGGCCGGGTGTCCCTGCAGGGCACCCTGGGCTGGTGTCCCTTGCCACCTGCCCGGCCTGGATGGGGACGGTGCCAGGGGCTGGGAAGGGTCCCAGCCAGGGGCAGGGGCTGCTCCGCGGGCTCTGCCCCTGCTCTGTGGTGGTGCCACCGTGGCTGTAGGTGGCTCTTGGCCACATGTCACTGCAGGGGTTTGCTGTGGCTCCTCCTTGGTGCCTTTGGAGGTACCAGGAGAGGCCTCCTGGGATGCTGCTCGACCCGGGCAGCGATTGGGGCAGGTGTGGGTTCATCGTGAGCTGGGGTGGAGCTCAGCAGCGAGGAGAGGTGTCAGAGAGCACCACCCTGGTGCCACCAGCCCAAACAGAGTCCCTCGGCTGTCCCACCACACCAGGAGCCTTCCAGGGACCGAGGCTGTGTTTCCCAAGTCTAAACGCCCCACTTCAGAACTTCAAGCAAGCCTAAAAATAAGGCTGGGTGTTATCTCAAGTGCTTCACACATCTCTGCTGGAGCAGGGTGCCAAGAGCAGCAGGTTCATCAGAGCGTGAGTCACAGGCACAGCTCAGGACGCACCAGGAGCGCTTGGACTTGATCCGCCGCCCTTGGAAGAGCCGACGGAGCAGCCTTGGAGTTAAACCTGGCAGCTCTGGGCTGTCTCCTGTCTCGTGGTGTGGATCAGAGCCAGGTCTGGGCTCCTGGGGTCCACACCAGGGGAGTGGCTGGATGTGCTGTCCCACCTGGAGGATCCTCTGTCCCGCCTGGGTGAGGAGCGGGTGGAATGGACACCAAGGCTGAGGTGGTTGTCTGCAGGTGCAGCAGAGCAAGGACCATCCTCCTGGAGGGTGGAGGGAAGGCCAGTCCTGTCTCCATGGGAGGCAGAGCCTCTTCAGAAGGTGGCCAAAACTGAGTGCTCAGTGATGTCCTCCAGGACCTGTGACCTCCTCCAGGACCATCATGGGTCTTGTGTCCTTGACTCAGGCAAGGTGTCCAAGTTGGCTCTTTGCTCTCCCACAGCAGAGCTGTTCCTCCCTCCCAGGAGGGAGGGACCCCGAGCCTCCTCTCCCCATTAGAATCCTTCATCAGGGTGTGACAGCCAGGGGGGACCTCACTGGCACCTCCTCCTCACCCTTCTCTAACACAAGGTGGTGTCTCCTTGCCAAGACCCCGGTCACGCCTCCAGCCGGGATGAGATTGGTAACAGGACACTGGGAATGGAGCTGGAAGTGAAACACCTGCATGGGGACAACCTGGAAGGGGATGGGAGTTGCAGGGACAGATGGCACTGGGGACACTGGGGTGGGGCCATGGAAAGGTGGGTCCTTCACACCTGGACAGGTGGGCTGTGCTCTGCCAGGGAATGGGGGTGAGCCCCGCACACCCCGTGGGCATTCCTGGCCTTGTCCCAGCGCTGTGGCAGGCGCTGGTGGCCGTCCTTACCGGTAGGTGACCGCCTGCAGGGCCCGGCAGTAGCAGCTGGCCAGCCAGAGCGAGCGGTCGGTCAGCACGTTGGGGCAGTGCGAGATGCGCAGGATCAGCAGGTTGCTGCCCGTCGCCTTCAGCAGCGACTCCAGCCCCGCTTCCAGGCAGCCCCTGCCAGGACAGAGGCAGGGTCAGGCACAGGGGCCCACCCTCACCCTCCCCAGGGCCTCTTCAGGACGGTGACACGTCCCGTGGGCATCCGTGGCTCCAGGACGCCCAAAACCCACAGCCGGAGCCGGTGTGCACTGGGGTCCAACACGGAACGGGTGTCGGGGCTCGTGGAGCTGCAGCAGCATCCGTGGGGAGCAGCAGCTCCGGCTGTGGGAGGAGGGACACGGGGACACGGGCACTCACCGTGTGCTCTTCATGTAATCCTCCTTGCTCTCCTTCTTGCCCCGCTGGCGCGGCTTCAGGTTTTGGAGGGTGAGGGAATGCATCTGTGTGCACCACTGGGACAGCATGGCCAGGAACTGGGGCACAGGGGTGGCTGTCACTGACAGGGACACCCCAGCATGTCCCACCCCTGGCTGCGCTCACGCCTGACAGAAACGTGTGAAGAGGCACATACGAGGCCATGGCAGAACGTGTGCCACAAAATCATGGCTGTGACCACAAAATCGTGGCTGTGACCACAAAATCGTGGCTGTGACCACAGAAGCACATGAACACCTGTGCAGGTGGGAGCTCCTGCCCTTGAGCATTCACCTGTGCACCTGCACCACCTCCAGCACCAGAGCAAGTGCCCCCCTTTTCCCCCCATGACCGTAATGGCACAACCATCCTGGCCACCAAGGAGATGCTTGCACAGCTCTACCCTTCTGGAAGAAAGGCTTCCCCCCAGGCAGTGCCACCCCTCCCCAGTACCTTGGAGGACACCCTGGCGTTCTCCAGCAGCACCCGTGTCCACACGGCCGGGTGCCGGGCCACAAACTTCCAGTCCTTGCACACCTCGGCCGCGCGCAGCAGGGTCTTGGTGTCCAGGTAGGTGAAGATGCAGAAGAGGGCCGCCCGCATCTTGAGGATCTCGGGGCTGATGACCTCGCTGGAGTGGCCCGGGCTGCCCCGCTCCAGCCGGCACACCTTGCCCCCGGCCCCCTCGGGCCTGCCTGTGGGACACCCGGCATCGGTGGCCACTGGTGCACGGGAGAGCAGCGGGTAAGGGAAGCTCCATCCCTGTTCCCAACTTCCAACCGCCCCACCCTCCACCTCCCGACCTCCCCACCCTCCCACCCCCAGAAGACCCCGCTGTGCTCTCACCCGTCAGCCGGCAGCTGCCAGGGGGCCGGGACACGGCGGATCCCGGTGCCTCCGGCTCCCAGCCCTCGGCCTCCGACTCGGTGGTGCGGGAGCCCACGTCGGACACGTCGCCCTCCTCGCCCTCGGTGCTGTTGCGGTAGGGCCGGCGGTGCCAGTTCTGGATGGCCTGGCGGCGCAGCCCCGAGCCCCGCGCACCGTCCCGGGCCGCGTACGGGTGTCCGTCGGCCGTGTCGTCCGTGGGACACGGCTCCGCGCTGTCGCTGTCGTAGCACCCCGAGCTCTGCGACACGGCCTTGGCCCGGCTCGAGGCCCTGGGGACGGGGATGTCCGACCTCAGGGCTCGCCGGGGTGTGCGGCCCCCTTCCCATCATCCCGTTAAAATCCCGAAGAGGCGGCAGGGACGGGCACTCACCCGGTGCTGGAGGAGGAGCGCTGGTTGAACACGCCGTAGGGACCGTGCACGGCCACCCCCGGCCCCGGGTGCCGCTCTCTCTGCAGGGACAGGGGACAAGAGGAGCCAACGTGGCACAGCCCGCCGTGTGTGAGGGAGGGGACCCCGCTAACCCACCGGTGCCGGCTGCGTGCCGGGGGGACACCCTCACCCAGCGGGATGCAGAGCAGCATCTCCAGCACCGCCCAGGCCACGGGAGCACCGACCCACTGAGAAGCAACTTCCCTTTGGGATCCCCCACCCGGGATGACCCATTTCCCATGGCGAGGAGACGGGGCACCTACACCGCCCCGCTCGGCCCCTGGCAGAGGAGAGCCGGGGCCGCATTCCCGAAGCCGAGGGTGAATTCCTAAAGCCGGGGGCGCATTCCCGAAGCTGCGAGCGCACTCCCGAAGCCGAGGGTGCATTCCCAAAACTGAGGGGAGATTCCCGAAGCCGCGGGCGCGTTCCCGAAGCCGTGCCCGTGCCTGTGCCCGCAGAGGTACCGGTCGGGCGATGGCCTTGGTGGCCGGGGTGCCGCAGCGCCCCAGGCTCCCGTTGGGGGTGGTGCCGCAGCTGCTGCTGATGATCTGGAGCTGCTTCTCGGCGCGGTCGGCGCGGTCCAGCAGCTCCTCGATGAAGTGCTGCAGCCGCACCTTGGCGTTGGCCTCCCGCGCCGCCGTCTCCTTCAGGAACTGGTCGATCTGCAGCACCTCCCTGGCGGAGGGACCCGCGGTGACACCCCGGTGCTGCCCACCCCTCCCTGCTCAGCACCCCCGTCCTCGTGTCCCAGCTGGGACCGGCGTCAGGAGTGCTCGTGCACACCCGGATTGTTCCATCCTCAGCCCGCTCCGGGCCAGTGCCAGCCCAGGGGCTCCCGGGGTGGGCTGGGGCAGGGCAGGGGTGAAGGGATGCTCCCAGCAAGCGCGGGGATGTTGCCGCCTTGTTTTAGGGGTGAGGTGACATCCCCTGCACCTTGTCCATTGCTCCCAGGACTGGAATCAGGCTCCTGAGCACGATGGAGCAGAGGGAAGAGGAGGATGATGGTGTGGGAGGGCGAGGGAGGAGGATGGCAGTGATGTCCTGCCTCACTCAGGACAGACTTAGGAAAGTCCTTAAGGGCAGCCTGGCACCCCTAAACGCTGCTCAGCCCTAATCCCTGTTCAGCCCAGTGGTTGCAGGGCCCCGGCTCCCTCATTAACACATTAATTAGCAGGTGCTCTGGAGCTCCGAGCCTGTGGAAGGGCTGTTTCCCCCAGAATGTGGCCAGCCCTGGGGTGCGGTGTGACAGCAGCTCCATGACCCGAGCTGACCCCACCCCACCACGAACACCTGCATGAGCACATGCAGGCACAGGCACAGCCCTGAGCCCACACTGCCCAAAGCACACGTGGCCACCACACCCCTGCAGGTGCATGTGCCCCGTGAGCACCCAGGCACGCAGCAGGTACACACACACACAGAGACCCCTGTCCTGCACACCTGAGCGCCCCACACACCTCCAGGAGAGCACAAATCCAGCACACAGCCGGGCACACACAGCCAGGCAGCATCAGGAGGGTGGGCAGGCCCTGGCACAGGGTGCCCAGAGCAGCTGTGGCTGCTGCCCCTGGATCCCTGGCAGTGCCCAAGGCCAGGCTGGACACTGGGGCTGGGAGCAGCCTGGGACAGTGGGAGGTGTCCCTGCCCATGGCTCACCCACGGGATGAGCTTTAAGGTCCCGTCCAACCCAACTCATTCTGTGACTCCATGCCCACCCACGTGCCCTCCCCTGGCACGGGCACAGCTGCTCACAGCTCACGCTGATGGTGCGCACACACACAAACACACAACTGCTCACACCTCCCCTCAGGAGCCCCTGGAGAGGCACAAACACAGCTCTGCACGTCTGTCTGGGGCACACCTGACCTCGGACACGGGACCGCGCACACCTGGACACACAAACCCGGCCACAGAAACCCAGCTGCTCACACCTGACCACACACACCTGACCTCTGACCCCTGGCCATGCACACCTGACCTCAGACACCTGATCACACACACCTGACCTCTGACCTCTGGCCATGCACACCTGACCTCAGACACCCGGACACAATGATCTGCTCAGAAGCACAAAGGAAAAGGAGGGGCAGCCCTTAGTGACATCATTCCTGCTGCTGGCTATCAATTACCAATTAATCACCAATTAATTACCAATTAATTTCTCCCCAACCTGCCACTTGCAGGCTGAGCCTGGGAGCTCTGGGGATGCTCTGGGAAGGCTCCTGGAAGGGGCCCCAGGGGATTTGGAAGGCAAATGTGGAGCTGGGCAGCAGCTGTAAGGTGATGCTGATGGTTATCGCCTGCGTCTCTCCCATTCCCATGGGCTGGGTGGAAAAACACCCCTGGCAAAGGAAACGGAGCCCAGCAGCCAAGGGTCTCCCAGGAGGACAACGGCTTCAGGGTGTCTTGGAGCTGGCAGGGCTGGGAAATGCCCCCACAGTGTTTTCAGGGAAGGCTTTGCCGATTCAAACAATTTCTGATAACCTCCCCACATCTGGGGAAAGCCTCCTCTCACCATCAGTGCTTCCCACACTCTCCCTGCAACCTCAAAAGGGAGTTTGTCCCTTGGGGTGGAGGAGTTTGGGGACTGATGGGGACAGTTGAGGGGCAGGAGGGTTTCCCTGAGGAATGGGAGGCCCAGGAGGCAGTTTTGGGGCATAAACCCAGGGTTTTAGGTGGTAACAATGTCCAGGCTCCACCAAGAGACATTTGCCCCTCTATTTACCCTATCTGGCTGTCTCCAGGCCCTGCTCCAGACTCATCCACGCTGGTGTCCCTCATTCCACCACCACATATCCCCAAGGTGCCCCTGGACAACACCCACAGGGCAGCTGATGGCAGCCCCCAAATCCCCCACTGCCTGTCCCATAACCGTGCCCCCAAACCTGGAGGTGTCCTTATCCAGCCCCAGGGTCACCCTGCTCCTCACCCGGGACATTCCCCCACCCTGGGAGCCCCGTTTCTGAGCCAGGTCATTCTTTTGGAGTCAAAGTCATTCACAAGCGTGCAGAGGATGATGGGAATCAAGACAATTCCTTGAGGAATCCCAGCAGTGCTCCCAGCCCAGCACAGCCACGGCTGTCCCCCACTAACTCCTCACTGACCTTCTGGGCCCCTCCAGATTTGCTAAAACTCCTGAGGAGCAAGGTCTGGTTTGCTTGGGCAGCACTGATGGGCAGAATGACCCAGTGCTGGACTGGAGGGAAACTCGGGAGCAGCGTTGGGGTGGGCAGGGGGTGTTGGGGGGGAATATGGGATGGAAATGAGGATGAGAGTGTCCCAGTCTCAACAGCAAATGGAGGTGGTACTGCTTGGGCTGCCCCACGCTCCCTCTGGGAGAAAAACCTGGAATTTGGCATGGCCACGACAGGGGGTGGGAATGAGGTGGGATTTAAGGTTCCTTCAACACAAAGCAGTCTGTGACTTGGTGATCCCCAGCCTGGCCATGTCCTGGAGCACCAGGGGCTCTGGGACAAGGTCTGGCTTGTCATGACCCAGCCATGGAGGGGCCCAGGTCTGTGTGGGCACTGAGTGGGTGGGAGAAGATGCAGAACCTGCTGAGGGCTGATGCTGCCGGGCATCACCAAGGGGCTGTGCCTGAGCCCTGGCCCTGAGGGTTTGGGGGTGATGCTGGGCTCCTCTGGACTTATGGAATGGCCTGGATTTGAAGCGACCTTAAAGCCCATCTCATTCCACCCCCTGCCACGGGCAGGGACACCTTCCACTATCCCAGGGTGCTCCAAGCCCTGTCCAAGCGGCCTTGAACCCTCCAGGGATGGGGCAGCCCCAGCTTCTCCAGGAGTCGCTGCCAGGCACCCCTTTCTCCCCACCCTGCAGCTGGGACAGGGACAAAGGACTCACTGCTGCTTCCGAGTGAGCTCCTGCTCCTTCTGCACCAGGTCCTGCTTGAGGGACGCCAGCATCTCCACGCTGACGTCCACCTGGCGGGACAGCTCCGACGCCCGGTCCTCCAGCTCCTGCTTCTCCCGGCTCAGCCGCAGGCTCTCCTGCTTGGCCTTCTCCAGCTCCGAGCTCTTGCGGTCCAGCTCCACCTGGAGCCGGCCCACCTGCGAGGCGATCTTCTGCTCCACCTCCTCCGTCAGCTTCTCCAGCCGCTTGTCCACCTCCAGCTTCTCGAAGGCACGGATCTTCAGGCGGGCCAGGCCCTCCTCGTAGGCCGTGTCCATGGTGGCTGGCGGGGCGGGCGCGGGCGCCACGGCCTTGCCCCGGGTGAAGATCTCGGTCAGCGGGATCTCGATCTCGTGGACATAGCGGGGCGAGGGCGACGAGGACGGGGCCGGCTCCAGCTCGTCGGCGGGGACCAGGTCGCAGGAGAAGCGCTGGTCCTTGCCCTGGAAGGAGGTGCTCTCAAAGTAGTCCCTGCGGGCGGCCGGGGTCAGCAGGGCCCCGTCGGCGGCCAGCGGGAAGACGGCGGCATCGCAGATGCTGTTGGTCTTGGAGAGCACGTAGAGGGTCTCGTAGGTGTGGTTGTACTCCAGGTGTGCGCGCAGCGAGGACAGGCTGCGGAAGCGCTTGTGCTCGCCGCAGCGCGGACACCGGTACGGCAGGTCCAGCGAGGCCATCGCTCAGCTCTGCTCCCCGGCGCGGGGCACCCGCGGGGCCCCGCTCATGGCGCGGCGCAGACGCTCCGGGGACACGCGGGGGACGCCGGGGAGCCCCCGGCAGAGGGGTGGCGGCTCCGCCGGGACATGGCGTGGGGACGGCCCGGGATGGAAGGGGGATCCGACAGTCCTCGAGGGGATCTGGCAATCCTCAGGGGGGTGTCAGCGTCGGGTGGTGCCGGGCGCTGGAAGAGATGGGGGTCAGTGCTACTGGGATGGGAGGCCCCAAAAATCCCTCCTTGGTCCTTCCTCTGGGTCCCCTCTGTGCCTCCATCCCACCCCCTCCTGTTCCTCCCACCCACACACATCCCTTGGGAGGGCACATGGCTAAAGAAGGTGCAGAGCCCCTGGGAATGTGCAGAACCCTGGGAATGGGCAGAACCCCTGGAATGGGCAGAACCCCGGGAATGGGCAGAACCCCTGGAATGGGCAGAACCCTTGGGAAGCTCCAGAACCATTGGGAAGCTCCAGAACCCCTGTGGAGACCCACAGCTTTTGGGAAGCTCCACAGCCCTTGGGAAGGCCCGCGGCTCCTGGACTCAGTGACCTTAGAGGTGTTTTCCAACCTGAATGATTCTGTGGTTCTACGAACCCTTGGGAAGATCCATAAGGGCTGGGAAGGTCTCCCACCCCTTGAGAAGGTCTCCCACCCCCTGGGAAGGTTCACAGCCATTTGGGGGGAACACAGCCATCAGGAAGGTGCACAACCCATGGGAATCTCTCTCCATCCACCCCGAGCTTGTCTCACAGGAGGTGGCAGAGGTGGCCCTTGTGCTCTCTTGCCCAACCACCGCCCAACGAGCCCCTGCAGTGTCGGGGGTCTCCGAGGCCCAGGATCATCCCTGTGTCCAACACCGGGAGCAGGTGCTGGGATCCACCTTCTCCAAGCAAAGGGTGACCCATTCCTGCTGGATCAGCCCGTGCAGCCTCAGAATGGGATTCGCCCCCAAGAGTTCTCATCCATCCCTGGGCCCCCCATGCTGTCCACTGCAGGGGACATGGTGGCCTCTCCTGCCAGGGCAGGTGAGGGTTCCTGTGGGACCTGGTTCATCCCCCCCTCACAAAATCCTCCACGACACCAGTGGGGGAAACCTCACCCTTGTGAAACAGGGTAAGCCAGTGAAAATCCAGCCTGGGAGGCTGCCACAGTCCCCTCCAGCCTGGGGGGCACAAACACACCTCAGGGCACAGGTTTTTTGCTTTTCATTCATTTTTCATTCAAAAATGAACACTGCAATGCTTTCACCCCAGAACACTGAGGGCGCCCATGGGTGGGAGTATCCCTTCCTCATCCCCCTGCAATATCCCACAAACAGCCCTTCCCACCACCCTCGGAGCCCTCCTGCATCCCATAACCACCAGCTGGTGAGCACGGAACTGCCACGGAACCTCCACCCGTCCCTGCTGGTCCCCAGGGCAGCATCCCTGGAGGCTCAGCATCCCCTCGGAGGGACAATCAGGCCACGAGGCTGGGAAACCATTTTTTAAGGGAAAAACCAGCAAAGGCAAGAAATCCATGCAAGAAATCAAAGTAAGATGAGCCAGGAGGGTCCGTGACCTGCCCGGCTGTGTTTGGGGTCGTTACCAAACACACCCTCGCACATTAACCCCACCTGGGCGACCACCGGCTCGGCCCGGCCGAAACCCGAACCCCGGCGAGCACAAAGCACGTCCGGCAACTTCGGCCGCTGCCGGGGGGATGAGAAAGCGCTTTTCCAGCGCAGGGATCAGGAATCGTGCCGTGGTGCCTCAGGCCTGGATCCCTGCCCGCGTCTCCCGGGGCACCCGAGCAACCTCAGCCCCAATTCCCCGGCCAAAATCCAAGGCAGAATCCGGCCCAGGTGGATCGGGAAGCACACAGAGCCCGCTCCTCGTCCTGGGCAGGTCCTGCCCCGGCCGCAAAACCTCTCCTCCCTTCCATCTCCACGGCAACAGCCGGGATTTGAGGGAATTGTTCGCGGAGTCATTACTACGGCGGCCACGCTAATAAAACCCACAGGCATCCGGAGCCGGGAGCCGCTCCCGACCGCCGGGATTGCAGCATCCCCGGGCCGCTCCAGCGCCGCTACCTGCGATTCATCATGGAGCCTTTCTTCGCATTGTTTAACGCTTTTCCTGCCCACCCACCCCCCCCAAAAATATTACCAGCAGGCAGCTCCCCTGCCTGGTTGAAGAGAGAAGGGGGGGATGGAGAAGAGAGGCGGTGGGGGATGCTGCCGGGGTGGAGGGTGCTGCCCGCGCCGCTGGTCCCCATCCTTCCCCGGCGCTCCAGCGGGGTGGGAAGGAGCGGGGTGGGAGCACCGCGGTGGGCGAGGACGGCTGGGGCTGAGGCTCAGGGGGCTCGGGGGAGGTGGGCATGGAAATCCGGATGCATTTTTTGCCGCCCAGCGCCCGGAACAGGGAGCGGCGGGTCCGTCCTCGCATCCTGGCAGCGGCTTTGTCCCCACTGCGTCCCCCTGCTCCCGGGGGCCCTGGGTGAGGAGCATCCTCGGGAGAAGCCACCACCTCCTAGGGCACCATCCCCTCTCCATCCCATCCCCTGTCGCCCCATACCTGCTTCTGGCCGCCGACCTCCCGCGCTGGGCTCCTCCGGCGAGGGCAGCATCTCTCCCGCTCGCCCGCGGGCCACCCCCGAGCCGGGGGGTGCGGGGTGGGGGCCGGAGCCCGCACAGCCGCTCCGCCGCACAAAGGAGGAGGCTGCCGAGCGGCTCAGGGCTGCGCCGGGGCGGGGGGATGCGGGGCACGGGGGATGCGGGCACAGGGATGCGGGGCAGGAGGGATGCAGCCCGCGGGAAGCACCCGGCTCCCTGCGGCCAGCACCTCCATGCCAGGCAGGCCCTGGGGAAGGAGGGAGGGAGGGTGGTGGCTGCGGGGTGGGGGGAGGAGGAGGAGGCGGAGGAGGAGGAGGAAGGAAGGAAGCAGAGGCTGAAGGCCCCGGCGGGGTGCGGGGAGGGTGGCGGTTCTGGGCACCCTGGGGATGGCGGGTCCCCGGGGCGCGGGGGGCTCAGCGGGGGCTCAGCATGGCGGGGGAGGGAGGGACGGAGGGATGCAGGGATGGAGAAAGGCGGAGGGCGAGCGCCGGCAGCCGCCTCCTCCCCTGCAGCCGGAGCCGGGGCTGTCTCGCTGCCGGTTCTCCCGCACAGCTCCCTCTGCCTGTCTCCCCACGAACACGGCGGCCCGGCTGCCATGGCACCCCCGGCCCCCCTGACCCCAGACCCCCCTGTCCCCACCGCTGAAGCCCCTGCCCCTGGCAGCTCCTGGCCGGGGTCACCCGGAGCATCCTCCCCGGGGGATGCAGTGTCGGGTGCGCGGCCGAGCCTGCGCTGCTCCTGCCCCAGCCCGAGCTGGACACACGGGTGCCAGGACACGGGCTTGGTCCCAGCACAGTCCCTGATCATTCTGTCTTCATCCCTGGCTTGATCCTAATTGAGCTTCCGAGTATTATGCCTTGGTCCTGATCCAGTCCCTGAGCACCCTGCCTTGGTCCTTGGCTTGGTCCTGAGCTGGTACCTGATCATCCTGGCTTAATCCCAGGCTTGATCCTGATCCAGTCCTGAGTACCCTGGCTTGATTCCCAGCTTGGTCCTGGTCTGGTCCCTGAATGCCCTGGTTCGGTCCCCAGCTGGTCCCCAAGGCCCCTGATTTGGTCCCAACCCAGGCACGGATTACCCTGGATCAGTTCCCAGCTTGGTCTTGGTCTGGTCCATGGCTGCCCTGGTCAATCCCTGTCCTGGTCCTGACTGAGTCCCTGAGAAGCCTGTTTTGGGCTCTGGCTTGATCCCAGATGGTCCCTGGGCACTCTGGTTTAATCCCGGGCTCAATCCTGATCCAGTTCCCAAGCCCCGTGCCAGAGGCATCCGGCACAGCCATGTTTCCTCTCCGGGGTGGGCACGGGAGGGTGGCAGTGCTGGGCCCAGGGTGCTGCTGGCACGGGGTCAGGCGGGTGTCCCCATCCCCTGGGACCCGGTGTGCCACTGCTCCTGCCCTCCTGCACATGTGCCCAGTCCCACCCCAGGCAGGAGCAGCTGTCCCAGAGGCTGTGGGGTGGCTGTGGGGTCTGTCCCATCCCTCCCACCTCCCTGGCAGTGCTGGCTGGAGGAGCAGAGGGCCAAGGCTGGAGCGGTGCCTCTGCAGAGCTTCCAGGCTCAGCATCAATTATTGATGACTTCCCGAGGGGTATTAATCAAGTCGTCCTGCATCATTCATGGCCAGCGGTGCAGGGAGAGCCTGGCTCTGCTGCCCAGGGGATCTGACATCCCCCGGAGAGGGGCCCTAACCCAGCCCCTTCCCAGAGGAAACCTGAGGTCCTTGTTGGTGTCTCCCCAGAAAAGTGGTGTCATCTGGGTCATTTGGGTGTCATCTGCACCCCTTGCAGTGGTCCTGGCTCAGGATTAGGCTCTCACACCCTGGGAGGGTTCACCCGAGGGTCACGAGCACCCTTGGGCGCTATCGGGGTGTGAGATTATAGGGACACATCTGAGGGCAAATTTGGGATTTCCCCCTCAGCCAGGTTTCCTTCTGGCCCCTTCCCACATCCCGTCTTTACTGTCATCCCCCCATCCCCTGCCCAGCCTCCCAGCCCAACTCCACAGGGTCTCTGACTCCATGCAAGCTCAGATGCTGCTGGGATACCTGGGACACTGGATTCTGCTGGGATTACTGGTGTTTAGCCCCAGAATGCTCCAGCCCACATGTTGACAAAGGGCTGAGGGGCATGGGGAAGTAAGACGGGGTTACCTCTCTCTCCTTCACAGTATGGCTGGGGGGCAGATCCCCCCTCTCCAGGGCTGCTGGAGGGGACAAAATCCATCAGAAAAGGAAAGAGCAGATTACAGCCGTGTCCCTTCCCTGCCTCAGTTTTCCCCTCTGCAAGGAAAGGACCATCACCCCTCAATCACCTGAGCATCGGTAACAAAGGGGCCCCGGCCCCGCTGCCTCCATTCCCACAGGCACCTTCTCCTGATTAACGGAGACCAGAGCTCGGCACACCTCATCTGAGCATCTCCCTCTGGAAGGATGAGATGTTGGGATTTTGTGATGATAACTGATTTTTAACCAGCAGGGGAGGGAGGTTCTTCCGTGGAAGGCACATTCCTGGCTGCAGCAGCGTCTCCTGTGCCACCCGGCCCCCGGCCATTCCTGGGAGAGGGAAACCAGCATCCCTTCACCATCTAAAATTCCAAAAGGCAGGGAGCAAACCCCCCCCCCCCCTTGTGCAGGGGTCCCCATCCTGCCTGCCTGGTGCTGCCTGGATCTCTCCAGCCCTGGGGCTGAGCCAGGTGGGAAATGGGGAATGGGGATGTCTCTGATCCCATTTCCTGAGGGTGAAGCCGAGGGCGTGTGGGACGTCCACACCCCACTGGGGACCAGGAGCCCAGGCTGGGGGCTTTGGGCTGGGCTTTGGGGTCCCCATGGGAGAGGGGCAGATTCCTCCAGGACTCAGCCCCATCGGAACAGACCCGGAGCCACGTCCTGTGTTTGGAGGGAGACGCAGCAGCAAGGAGCAGGGATCCCTGCTCTGCCCCAGGACAAAACCCTTCTCCTGGGATGAACCCCCACCTGGGATTTGGGGCTGCTCAGGAGGTGTCACCAACCACCCCACTGCACTGACGGATTTTTTTCTCCCTGTTAATTATGGAAGCACCTTTTTTCCCCAAAATGCAGCAGCAGAGGTCAAAAACCCAACAGAAATACAGGATGGAAAGGCAGAGAGCAACCTCAGCGCGGGCTTGGATCAGCTCAAATCTTTAATTAGAAAAATAGACACAAATTTGAAATATTCCTGATAGAGGCCTTTTCTTTTTACAAACCGAATGATAATAATAATATTAATAATATTTATAATAATAATATTATTAATAATAGTAATAATAATAATAATAATATTGAAACCACCTTTCCCAAAGGGCTGTTAGCACCGTTTGCCAGAGCCCGGTGGCGTCTCTCTCCCTGGGGAGAAAGGACCGGAGCAGTCGCAGCCCCAACCGTGCCGGCCGGAAAATCTCCAGCCAGGAGCATCCTGCGAAGTGCTGGCTTGGGAAATCACAGCCCGGGCGCTACGAACGCAGAGTGTCCAAAAAAACCCACCTCGGTGGTGATTGCTGTCTGTACACGGGTTTTCCTTTCCCCTCCTTGGAACAGGAGCTGTAAAATGGCTCAGTCCCTGCGCTTCGGAGATGGCTCCGGGCGGCCGGGGCTGCCACATCCCATCCCCGCAGGGAGCGGTCCGGCCCCGCGGCATCGCCTCGCCTCCTGCGGGCCCCTCTGGTGCCCGGCACGGCTCCGCCGCCGCCTCTCCTCCAGGGCCACCCAGGAGGGAATTCCCACCCCGGCTCTCCCGTGAGACGCTCGGGGGACCTCGGGAAACGCCGCCTGCCAGCGCTCAGGTTGGAGGCTCAGAGTGTCCCGAAGGAGAGCCCCACGGAGAAGAACCCCAAGCCCTTGAGCTTCTCCTCGGTCCGCGCTTTCTGCTTGAGGTGCACCTTGCTGTGGCGCTTCTTCTCGTCGCTGCGGGCGAAGCGGCGGCCGCAGGTGTCGCAGGAGAAGGGCTTCTCGCCCGTGTGCGTGCGGATGTGGGTGGTGAGGTGGTCACTGCGGCTGAAGTTGCGCAGGCAGATGCGGCACTGGAAGGGCTTGTGGCCCGTGTGGATGCGCAGGTGCCGGTTGAGCTCGTCGGAGCGGGCGAAGCTGCGGATGCAGTTCTCCACCGGGCAGGCGAACGCCTTCTCGTGGGGTTTGGGGCAGAAGCACTTGGAGGAGCACTTGCTCCGGCGCGTCTTCTTCTTGGGCTCGGCCAGGGCGGGAGGGGTGGCAGGCAGCAGGGAGGGGAGCGAGGAGGACGCGGGGTGGCCCAGAAAGTCCGTGGGGGGGACAGAAGGAGAGGGGTGAGGATGGAGGAGCTCGGCGGAGCTCATCAGGCCCGGCAGGACCTCGGGCTGGGCCAAGGAGGCGTCGAAGTCCGGCATTAATGGCGCGGGGATGTTGTGGATCTTGGTGTCGGCGAAGTCCCCGCGGGCTGGGAAGTTTTCTGGCTCGCAGCCGAAACCCAGGTGGGTTCCAAAGCAGGCAGCGTCCTCTGCCAGGCTGCCGAGCTCCGACTGGCAGCTGACGGACAAGACTGTCTCCATCTTGGAGCCCAGCGGGTGGAACAGCCCCTGGCCGCTCTCTGCGGCCGGGAAGCCTTCGGGAGACTGGAAGCCAGCGGGCAAGTAGGCCTGGTGCTGCTGGGAGATGGGCTCCCACTGGGCACAGGAGGCTTTGAACTTGTCCAGGGGTGGGGAGCCGGAGGACAGCTTGATGTCCTGCTTGGTGTCCAGGAGCTTGGGCTGGAAGAAGCACTGGGAGGAGTTTCCCAGGGCGGGCTGTGCCTGCAGGGGCTGAGCCCCCTCGGCCGCAGGGAAGGCGCCGTAGCCCTGCTCCGGGAACGGGGCCGGGCTGGATCCGCTCATCTCAGGCTGGCAGGACGAGTACAGGTCCAGCTGGCTCTGAGCCACCTCGGGACAGGGGTAAAGAGCATCCAGGTGCCTCTGGTGGCCCTCGGAAGAGGCGAAGGGGGAGATGCCCAGGATCCCCGACATCAGGTTGAAGAGGGACTCCTGGTCCTGGGGGTGCTCCGGTACCGCCTTGATGAAGAAGCTGCCGGTGTAGCTGAGGGAAGGGGAGGGCTGGCTGCCCAGCAAGGAGTAATCCACGGCCCCGCCGCTGCCGGGGGCACCCAGCAGCTCACCTGGAAACAGAGGAGACGGTGGTGAGGGGGCCGGAGGGATGCGGGGCTGGGGGCGGGATGCAGGCAGCAGCGGGAGGCTGTTGCGTCACTACGAGGTCTCCGTCCCTGGAACCGCACAGGGAGCCCTGGGATTCACCCCCTCCCCCAGCAGGACCGTCAGGACCCCCAACCTGAGCTAGCGGGGGACTGTTGAACCCCCAGCCCGGGGCTGAGGGCAGAGGAGGGGAAGGTTCCCGATTCCTGGATGCAGCGATCGCTCCCAGTGGAGTCCCTCACCCCTGCCCGGCTCCCTCCCGCCCTTACCTCCAAGGAAATCGGCCTCTGCCAGAAGTTGCTGCTCAGGCTGCCCCAAGCCCTGCAGGTCTCCGGTTTTCATCTCGCAGCTCTCCTCGTACTTGGAGTAAAGCGGATCCGGGCAGGAGAAATCCATAACGTTGAGCATCTTCCCTGGAGACGCGGCCTGAGCGGGGCGGGCGGGCTGGGACGAGCCAGGAATGCTCGGGGAGAGCCGGGAGGCGCTCGGGGAGAGCCGCGGAACGCCCGGGGAGAGCCGGCGGATGCTCAGGGGCGAGGCGGGAGATGCTGCAGGCGAGCCCGGGGATGCTCGGGGCGAGGCGGGCGATGCTCTGGGAGAGCCCGGGATGCTCGGGATGAGCTGGGAATGGTGCCCGGACCGATCCGAGGGGTGCTCGGGGATGAGCCGGGGGACGCTCGGGGTGCCCGGACCGATCCGAGGGATGCTCGGGGCAGGTGCCAGGGACCCTGCAGGTGACGCTCCGGGGTGCTTGGGGCAGTGCGGGGGGTGCTGGGGCGGGGGGCCCGGGCGCTCCGGGGGCGGGCGGGGGCAGGGCCCGGGCGGGGGGGGCAGGCAGGGCCCGGCGGCGGCGCAGCCCGAGCGGACACCCGGAGCTCCCTCCCCGCCGCCCCCTTTATAGCGGGAGCGGGGCTGCTCCGACCTTCCGCCGCAGCCATTTCTGGAGTCCCCAGTGAGGCTGCCGTGACGTAAATGCCCATATATGGACTCAGGATGTAGGCTAGGGAGTCCCAATAAGGAAATCTCTCCCGTGACGCGATGCCCCTACCCTCCCCCTTCCCTCCTCCCCTCCCCCTTTTCTCTCCCTCTGTTTTTCGTTTTTTCCCCCCTTCCTTCTCTCTTTTTAACTAATAATCGCGATATTTTTAACAAATCTCTGCTGCTCTGTGTGCGTGTGTGCCCAGCATCCCCTCCCGCAGCCCGGCCCCGCACGGGTGTGCCCACGCGTGTGCAAGACCCGGGTGTGCAGGGACGAGCCTGCGCTCGCAGCCTTTGCTTTCCCCCAGGGTCGTTCGGCCCCTGCGGCTCCCACGGTTTTTGGGAGGCTGCCGGGCATCCCCGCGGCTCCGGCCCCTGCTCCGCAGCCTTGGCTCCTGTCCCACCGTGGGCCGCTCTACCCCCACATTTGCATCTCCCCAGGCTCTCCTTCGCCCCGTGCTATTTTTTCCCCGTGAATGCCTTTTGTAGCTCCTGTTCCTTCTAGAAGCGCAAAAGGTGCCGGTGTTGCTCCTTCCCTTCCCTTCCCTTCCCTTCCCTTCCCTTCCCTCCTTTCCCTGCCAGATTTTGCGATACTTTCTGCTGGCATTTCGTGTTTGTTGGATGTGGAGCGGGAGGTGGATGCCGGCTCCTCCTGCGACAGAGCTAGTGGCCAAGAGGAGAAGGCAAAGGCTGTCACCAGCTCCCTCCCTCTCCAGATTCAGTCATCCCAGTTCATGGCTCCCACCCAGGCTGGCGTGTGGCAGGCGCGGAGTTGGGCCGGAGAAGGCAGATCCATCCTGCAACCCCCACCATCTTCCAGGGGGAAGCTTTCAGAGCGGGCTCAGCACACGCAGGGACCCGGAGGGATCCTGGCAGCGCGTCCTCCCCTGAGCATCCTCCTGACTCCCAACCTCTGCCGGGGGTGAAGCCTCTGTGGGGAGCGAGGCTGGGCCGTGCTGCTTCCCCTGGTTGGCTGTCTGGAGATTTCCAGATCTCCAGCATTGACTTGGAGCTGATCCTGGCTGAGCAGGGATGCTTTGGGGAGCAGATTGTCACTGGCACAGTTTGGGTGGGGAGAGGAAGGTTTTCTCTGGGTATTTTGGCTGCTGGGCTCAAACCCCACCATAGAAGATGTTCATACCAATATTTGGGGTACAAACCCACTGTTGTCAGCACAGAGCGGCTGAGAAGGTGACCTCGGTGTGCAGGAGGGAGCTGTGGGATGCAAAGGAGATGGGAAGGAGGAGGTGGCCTCCCCTAAATGCCTGTTTTCCCTGCCTCCAAGTGCCCTCAGCCCTGCTGGAGGGCCAGATGTGCTGGGGCTGTGCCCCCGTGCCCACAGCCGTGCCAGGCGAGGCCCCAGCCGGGAGCAGCAGGTGAAGGGGCCCTGCTCCCATGCTATTCCTGGCTCCAGGATGAGTCACGGCGTCACCTTGGGCAGAGCACTGGGATTTGTGTCTCGAAGCACCTCCTCTCACTGGGGGCAGCTGCTGCCTCTGCAAATGCACCCAGAGCGCTGGCACAGAGGGGCAAGGAGGCACCAACCCCCCTGGGGATTCAGGGAATGAGCCGTGAGGGCCAGGCTGGAAACAAAAGAGGGGCTGGAGAGATCCAGGCAATGACCAGAGTGTGGAAGTGGGATCCCACCATTCCCTGTCTGCCACCTCACAGGAGATGAGGGGAGCCCAGGGCAATGGCCAGACAGTGGGTTTCAGTAAATCAAAGGCAAATCTCATCCTGCAGTGCTCAGTGATGCTGGAATTTGGAGCTTCAGGACATGAGGAGGAGCAGGACGGTGACCAGGTTTGAAACGTTCCACCTGTGGCCACTGAGCACCAGCCCAGCCTGCTGTGAGGGATGTGCTGGATGCCGGTGGGACACGACCAAGGGATGGACCTGGGGGTCCTGGATCTCCTCTCCACCTCCCCTGGGCTGCATCACTGGACCCACCCGGCCTCGGTCGCTCTGGTTTTATTTGGCTGTGCCCATTTTGCCCATCAGGGATGTCAGGCTTTGGGGTGTGTAGGATCTCCAGTCTCCAAGCTGGAGTCAGGATCTTTGCTGTGCACACCTAGGACAACTCTGCTGCCAACACATCTCCCAGACATGGAAAATACTGTCCCTCCTTTTAGGCAACACCTGGGAGGTTCCTGCCACAGCCATGGGTCAGGGGCTGCTCTCATAAACCTTCCCTCAGCCTCAGAGCTGATCCTAAAATAGGAGCAACTGTTCAGCTCCCCAGGTAAGAAAATCAACCACCATTCTGTGGTTTATAAACCTTCATCTGCTTGTGCAGGAGTGGCTGTGAAGGTCCTGTCTGATGTCCCCACCTCCCCTGGATGAATGCTTTCATCCCTTAAGCCTGATAGAAACAGAGATTTCTATTAAAAAGCTTTTTATATTACATTTCTAAATGCTAAAACCCAACCCAGTTTAAAGTGACCCTCTAGGACGGCACTGTCCGTGAAGGGAGTGTGGCTGTGGAGGTGACACCACGCATGAGGTAATGGCAAACGTGACCACGGCCGAAGCCAAGCTCTGGATCAGGTGCTGGCACCGCATTTCCCGTGCCAGAAGGGGCCCTTGGCTGCCGAGGAGGCGGGATTGCCTTCCTGGGGGGAATCGTGTCGTCACAAGGAGCAGGGAGGAAATCCGAGCCGTGTCCAGCTCCCCCCGCCGCTCGCACACCCCGGGGGGACCAGGCTCAGGCACTGCCCCGGTTTTTGGGCTCTCTCTCTTTCCCCGGTCCCTTGAGGTGCTGCAGGAGGCTTTGCACGAGGTGTTTGGAGCTGCAGTGGTCTGGAAAGTGCTGGGGCAGCTCCCCGGGTGCCCGTGGGTATCTTCCCACCAAGGGTCAGCCAGGCACAGGGATTTGGGGTCCCTCCGTGAACTGGGGGTGTCCTTGGGGCAGCAGAACGACCCCAAAGCAGGGGCTGGTTCTGCCTCTGCTGGGAGCTGGGGGTGTCTCTGGGGGTGTCTCCGGGCTTTCCAGGGGCTCAGGCAGCTCCAGCCCCTCCGAACATCCCAGGGGCTGCCAGCCCGGGGCTCCCCCTGGCACGGCCATCTGCGCCCGCCTGGCACCGGCCACCCACCCTGGGCTCCTGCCCACGCCCAGGGTCCTGCCTGGCCAGCTCCTCGATGCTCCTGCTGCTCCACCCCGCTGATTCCCCCGGAGCCGCGACCAGCTGGGTCCCAGGGCCACCTCTGTCCTGCCACGCTGCCACCAACCCACTGCAGTGGCTCAGCAGCCTCCTTCCCTCCCAGTTCCCCAGTCCGTGCTCCCAGCTGGGGTTACAGCATGGAAATCCAGCCTCAGTTCTCGGCTTCGTCTGGTTTCTCCCCTGGTTTTCATCTTTGGAGGCTTGGCTCATCTCTGCCCCTTAATCTGGCAGGTTTTGGCAGGGGTTGGATACTCTTGGGACTCACAGCCCTGTTTAAGGGAGAAGCTGCCATGGAAAGGAGGAAAATCATCCTCTTCCTCCCGCCTTGCCTTGCCACAGGCAGAGAGAAGCTGGGGGAAGGTCTGGGAATAACTTTGCCCACTGAAACACAAGGCAGGGAAGAGCAGGCAGCCCCAGGCAGGGGCAAGGGCAGAGATGGGCAGCGCTGATGTGAGACTGGAATTCATTTTTCCAGAGGGATGGGCTCAGGGTTGGCTCATGGCAAAGCTCCTTTGGCAGCCAAACTCGGGGCTGTGTGCCCAGAGCCCACAGGCAACTGGGGAAAAGTGCAAGTTCCAGATGTCTTCTCCAAGCTCTGAATGTTCATGGCACCTCTGCAGCACCTGGTGCCCCACATTTAGTGCTCCTTGGGGGATTTTTCCACTGATGCCTCTTGGAACCCTCTCCATTTCCTGTGCTGGGAGATGATGTCAGTTTTAGGAGAAGAAATCCCCGTTTCTGTGCCTTTGGAGCGTTCCCAGTGTTTCCAGCCTTGCAGGTTCAGAAGAGCCTCTGAGCGATGGGTCCAGGGCTGCTCAATCCCCTCCTCCTGGGGAGCAGAGCCCCTCTGTGCCGATGGGCAGAGCTGGGAATTCCCTGCTGGGAGCACCGACCCCTTCCAAGGCTTCTCCCACAGATGAGAAAAGCTCTGTTGGCTCTGATCCTCAATACTCAAGAAGACACTTCTAGAATTCCAACGTGGTTTTTGATCCTGGAAGCTGAGGGAAAGACAAGAACCCCCCAGCACTTCCCACTCCCCAGCACTCCCATCCCTCACTGCCAGCAGTGTCCCTGGGAATCCCTGCCCGTTGCTCAGGTTTGCTGTGCAGCGGGGGCGGAGCAGCCGATGGAATTGGGAATGTTAAAGGAATCCCGCTTGGAAGTGCTGCTGATACCCCTGTGGCACAGGGGGCAGGGACAGGGTGGGCACCCAAGGGCGGCTGCCCTGCAGCACCCACAGCTCCCCAGCTGCTGTGTGGGTGCTGCACCCAACCCTGGAATTCTCTCCCCACCTCCAGATCCAGCTCCTTTGTACCACCCCCACCAAAGCCACACCAAAGCCAACCCCAGAGCCCAAATTCTTCAGCAACCACCCCAGAGCTCCCTCTGCCAGGTCTCTGGGATGGAGAAGGGAGCAGCATTCCAAGCTCTTGGAGCTGGCAATGGATTTCCCAGAGGCTGGAGGGCACAGTGTGGCTCAGCGGTGATTCCTGCTGGGATGGCCACAGGAGAGAGCCCAGGGATGGAACACTGGATCAGGGAATCCCAGAATGGTTTGGGGTGGGAAGGACCTTAAAGCCCATCAGGGACAGCTCCCACTGTCCCAGGCTGCTCCCAGCCCCAGTGTCCAACCTGGCCTTGGGCACTGCCAGGGATCCAGGGGCAGCCACAGCTGCTCTGGGCACCCTGTGCCAGGGCCTGCCACCCCCACAGCCAGGAACTCCTTCCCAATATCCCATCCATTCCTGCCCTCTGGCAGCGTGGATCTCATCTCCTTGCCCTCCGTCTCCCACTCTGATCGCTCCATCCATCTCCCCTTCCAGAAGAACGCAGAGCTCCGCATTTCCATGGAAACTGGCCCAGGCCCAGCGGCGCCGTCTCCCTGGGTGCCTATTCCTGGTGCCTGCAGAGGATGCTCCGGAGGCACAGGAGACAACCTGGAGAGGTGGGGCAGGAGCTCAGGGCCACCTCCCGCCGTCCACCAGCCCCGGGAGGAGAGGGGCTGCTCCAAGGATCCTCTCCAGGGAGGGTTTTCCTCAGGCATGGCCGGGCAGCCCCAGCAGACTCAAGCAGCACGTGAGGCTCTATGAAACGCCTGCCAAAAGGGGCTCCTTATTTTTAATTCCTGGGCACGAGGCTGGAATTTCAGAGCCTGGGCCAGACAAGGTCAGGGCCGATGGTTATCTCCCCCCTGGTTTTAGGTTGCTGCACATCTCCACATTCTCCGGGTGCTCCACTGGCCACCGCAGCTCTCCCTGCCCTTCACATTTATGGATTCCTTCTCCTGCGTCCTTGCTTTTTTACCCCAAGCCACCGATTTTGGGGCAAAATCCCTGGAATGTGGCTGCTGCCTACAGCTCTGGAATGACACTGAGTACAGGAATGGCAGAGCAGCTTGGCAAAGCCCCGCTCCTAAAAATAGGCAACAGTCAGAAACAATCTCTGCTGCCCCCCAAATAACCAAATCCCACCCCAGACTAAAGGCAAGGCGCTAATTCCAGCAGCTCTGGCAGCAGCCAGAGGGAGCAGGAGCGGGGTTTCTATTCTCTCCTTCCTCACACGCCCTAATCCCAGTATTTTTAGTGTGTTTTTGCACACAGCAGTCGGGGGCAGGAGGATTAACCGGGCTCAGGGTGAGCACGGGGCTGAGGCCAGGGCTCCCAGGAACGCCAGGATTTGGCTCTAACAAAGTCCTAAAGCACGAGGGGACCGTTTTCTCAACTTCTTTCTAAAATCACCTTTTTATCCTAAGAGTTTGTGTGCCTTGATGTAATGACTAGGAAGCTGCAAACATTTCCAAGTCTTTCAGTTTGAATGAAATGATTCACTGAGCCCCGAATAGGTCTTTCTTCATTTATCTCACGCTGGTTTTAATCACCTCTAAACAAATTGTGCATATTTTTAAATAAAGCATGTTTCAAACCAAATTACTGGACTGCTTTATTTAGAAAAAGCCTGAAGCAAAACACTGAACTTCTATTTTACAGTTTTCAGCTGACGCTCCTCAACGAGCCCAGAGAATCGTCCGGCTCCTAATTAGCTGCAGGACATTCCAATGCCCATCGCGGATGCAAATCTGGAGGGTTGTGCGTCCTCTCCGGGCCCCTGCTGCTCGGCTCCGCGTGGTCTCCCAGCCTGGGCAGGGTTTTTAGGGCAGGACAGAGGCTCGTGGGCTCCCCTGGGGCTCCCGGGAGAGGAGGTGAGGAGTGGTGGGGTGGCAGAGGCTGTACCGGGGACGTTCAGCTGTGCCGGGGACCCCGGGCCCCAAGGAGATGCAAGTGCCAGCCCTGCAGTCAGATCAAGGCGTTCATTAAGGAGCCATCGGGCTAAACCCCCCCCGGAGAGGGACAGGGCACAGAGGCTGAGCTGGCGGGACGGGGAGGAGCCGTTTCCTCGCCCCGGGACGGGAAAAAGGCTCCAGGCGCCTCTGTCCCCTCCCTTCCCAGGCAGCCATCCAGTTTCCACACCCGGTTTTCCAGTGCCCACGGGGATTACTGGGAACTGAGGTCGACCCTGGGAATGAGCAGGGAGCGTCCTGCAGAGACTCGAGGGAGGCTGTGCCAGGTCCTGCAGGTTGGTCTCAGCGTCCCCTGCAGCGCTCGGGGCTGGGGCAGAGGGGCTGGGAAAGGCCCTGGGGATGCTGTGCCAGCGGCTGGACACGAGCTCGGGGTGCCCAGGTGGGCACGAGGCCGATGGAGGCCAGTGGCCCCTGGGCTGTGCCAGCTCTGGGGTGGCAGCAGGGCCAGGGCAGTGCCCGTCCCTGTGCTGGCACTGCTGGGGCACCTCCAGTGCCGGGGGCAGCTCTGGAGAGACCCTGAGGGGCTGGAGCTGTCCAGGGAAGGGAACGGGGCTGGGAAGGGGCTGGAGAATTCCTGAGGGAGCTGGGAAGGGGCTCAGGCTGGAGCAAAGGAGTGCCCCGAAGTCCAGAGGGTGCCCAGTGTGTGACTGCAGCAGGAGGTGCTGCAACAGCCCAGGGACATCTCTGGCACCACAGGGATGGGGTCATGTCCTGGATCGGGAATGTGGGGTTCTCTGAGTCAATCTGAACACCGATCCAGCCACATTCCTCACCCCATGGTACTTTGGGGTAAAAAATGCCCCCTGGCACTTGCATTTTAGGGTGATGCTTTTCCCCTCTCCCCCAGCTTTGGGCGGCCCAGTTGAGTGAGAGGGGAAATTCTGCTCTTCCTGTGGCTGAGCTACAGAACAGATCTAATTTGTGTTCATTTACATCCCACACTGTAGCTTAGAGTTTCCCTAATTACACACGGAGACACCAAAGCAGCTCATTTGAAGAGTTCCATGGATGTCCCTGCACTCCCAACCTTTGGCATGAACATCACTGAGTTTTATTAATGTAATTAATACTGAAAAAAAGGATTGCTCTCATTTTACTCCTGGATTTTGGAGTTGAGTCAGGATCACAATTCTGCAGCCACCTGCAATAAATCAGGGCTGGCTGGATGGACCTGCCTTTGTTAGCAGCCTTTAAATTTGGAGGAGGAATTGATGGCACAGAGCTGACTTTGGAGCCTGATGGGTTTATTGCATGGAGAGCAGAGTTAATAAATCTTCCCGCTGCTCTGATTAACGATTCTGGAGAGCGTCTCTCCACATTCTTGGAAGCTTTCCTGAAAAGGAGCAATGAGCTGGTCAAGGAAGCAAATAACTCTCACAAATGAAAAGCTGTTGGATAAATTCATCTCCGAGTGGGGCTGGGCCAGGTGTGAGTTCCCTCCTTGTGATCAGAGGGAACAGGAGCTGAGGGGGGATCACGGGCACGATTGGAAGTGGTGCTTGGAAAAGCACCAAGGGCTGCAGGGAGCATGGAATTAATTCCAGCCTCTGCAACATCCTGGCCAATTCACTGAGTGTGCCCCACTGGGTGCACAAACACAGAATCCCAGAATTGTGTGATTGGAAAAGCCGTTCCAAATCCATCGAGTCCAGTTCTTCTCCCAGCACTGCCCAGGCCAGCACTGCCCCGTGTCCCCAGGTGCCACATCCACAGGGCTCCGAAATCCCTCCAGGGATGGGGGCTCCAAACCTCCCTGGGCAGTCCCTGCCAAGGCCTGAGCACCCTTTCCACGGAGAAATTCCTGCTGCTGTCCACCCTGAGCCTGCCCTGGCCCAGCCTGAGGCCGTTCCCTCTCCTCCTGTCCCTGTTCCCTGCCAGCAGAGCCCGACCCCCCCGGCTGCCCCCTCCTGTCAGGGACTTGTGCAGAGCCACAAGGTCCCCCCTGAGCCTCCTTTGCTCCAGCCTGAGCCCCTTTCCAGCTCCCTCAGCCGCTCCTGGGGCTCCAGCCCCTTCCCAGCTCCA
>NW_024581050.1:680601-689851 GCF_017639235.1 Corvus kubaryi
CATTCCCCTCCCTAGACATGCTCCAGCCCCTTCCCAGCTCCCTCAGCTGCTCCTGGGGCTCCAGACCCTTCCCAGCTCCCTCAGCTGCTCCCACCAGACCATGGCACAGGGTCAGGTTCGCTCCCAGGTGCCCTCCAGGACTCTCCTCTCTGGGCAGACCTGGAGGCACAAGCCCTGGTTAAATCCTGCAGGAGTTAGAAGGAAACGCTGCTGTCTCCTTGCTTTGTGTCCGGAGCTCTGCTGGATGGATCCAGGGGAATCCTGGGTTACTCCTCATGGACAGAGCAGGGCCCGGCCCACTCTGACAAACACAAACAGAATTAGCACGAAGCACAAAGTGCTGCCGGGACAGTGCAGTGTCTCCATAGAAACCCCTGACAAGAGAACCTGGTGCTGATTTAGCGGCAATGCTGGAGCCTGTTGATGCTGTAAAGTTCCTTCTTTGAGCTCTCTTTTGCCAGTTTTCCCAAGGAAAGCGGGATGTGATGGCTGGAGATGCTGCTGGATGGGAGGCAGGGCACGGACACGGTGTCTGTGGTGCTGTGACAGCCAGGGATGACAGATGCAGGCTCAGCTCACACTGAGTTCTCCTTCCCTGCTCCAGTTCACAACTAAAAATAAACAGGAGAAGGAGCTGAGTCTGCTTCAAGGAATTCTGGGGCAATAGATAAATAAAAATAAAAAACTATGTTCCTGCAGGCAGACACTCATAAAGCTTGATCACCTCTTTCAGGGCTGGCCCTTTAAACCTCTGCCCAGGAACAACCATCAGATCAATGATTCCATGTAAAAACCAAACATTTCCTTCCCTCACAGACAGGAAAAATACCCAGAAATGAGGATTTGCTCAGAGCTGTGGACCCAAAGTGTTCTGGTAACACAATGGTGACTCCCCAGATTGCTGGATCTGTATATAAAGAAAAGAATTTTATTTCCTGTTTTTTAAAATGCTTTCTGCTTTCAGGTCTCAGAGCAGTGCTCGCACTCAGCCCTGGCTGTTGTGATTCCCCAAATCTGGGTTAGGCAGTCCCTCTGTGCCAAACAGAGGCTATATTTTAACTGGGAAATCCTCTGGAAGTCCTGGGTCGTGCCTCTCCCACGCTCTGGCTCCATCCCAGCTCCTTACCCAGGGAATTCTGGCCAGGCACTGACCCATCCCTCTGCTCCTCTTTGTCCCCTGAGCACTGAGAAGGGCTCGGAGCTGCAGCGAGCTGGGACTGAGGTGCTGGGGGGAATCAGGATCCTGGGACAGATCCAGCCAGTTCAGCTGCACGTTTGAGCACTGGGAATTGCCACCTGGAATCAGCAGCTTTTCCTGCAGGGGATTTCAGCTCCCAGGAAAATGTTGAGTTGCCCAGGGTTTCTGGGATCACCCCTCTCCCGCAGGGCAGGGCTGCGCTCCCTCGGCCACCCCTCGGCTCTGCTGATTAAAGGAGGATTATCTCATGCCTGGATCATGCCCTGGCCTCCTGAGGGGAAAGGACCTGGTTAAACATCCTCGGTCCATGCCCAGGTCACCTCTGGAGAGGGAATCCATGAGTGCTCCAGAGCCGTGGGTTATCCAGCCCTGCTGGCTGAGGTTCCGGAGACACCTCCCATGAGACAGGTTTGGGAGAGAATCAGGGAGTAGTTTTGGTGGGAAGGGACCCTAAATCCCACCCAGTGCCACCCCTGCCATGGCAGGGACACCTCCCACTGTCCCAGGCTGCTCCAAGCCCCAATGTCCAGTCTGGCCTTGGACACTGCCAGGGATCCAGAGACAGCCACAGCTGCCATGGGCCAAACCCAGGAAGGTTTTTTGATGCCCTGAGGCAGAGGAACATTGTCAGATTTAATTCATTAATGTTGGGAAGTGTTTTAGAAAGGGCCATCAGGTGAAAATCCCCCACCCAACGGGGATGGGGGATTTGGTCAGAACTGGATGGAACTGGATGATCTTCAAGGTCCACTCCAACCCTGACCACCCTGGGACAATCCTGCCCTGCCTCCGACGTCTCACACACGCAGACATCTGCTGCTGTGCGCAGCTTTGTTTCTTCAGTGACTGGAGGGAATTCTCCTTTCCTCTTTTCTCCATGGAAGAAATAAAGCTGATTTCTCAGGAAATACCCATTTCCTGCATTTCCTGATTTGTCCAAGGCATGATCCCTGTGCCCTCAGGGTCTGAATATGCTCACGACTATTTACTCTTAGCTCTGAGACAACCAGTTCTGTACAGAACATTTAAATATTTTGTATTTTAACCTCCACACAGCATTTTCTTCTCTTCCCCCCCTATTTTTAGACTTCAAACACTGACAGTAAAAGCTGCAAAGGCCAGGAAGCACTGGAAGCTTGAAGATTTCCAAGGAAGACACACACCTGTTTTCCAGGAGATGAAATTTCACTGGCACTGCTGTGACTTTCCTGTGGTGCAAGGCTTTGAAGGTGTGACATCAGAAGTGGTGATTCGGCACTTTCTCCTCGGTGATTCCAACCCCTCCCTGCTCCAGCTTCCCTGCACTCAGGAATGAGGTGAGGGATAATGTTTGCTGTTTCTCTGTGTGTTCTGTAAAATGCTGTGCTGCTTTGCAAACTTCAGGCTCTTGCCTGAGCCAAGCTTGGAATGTTTGTTAAGGACTGCCAGGTTTCACTTCCCCTTTGTCATGGGTATGTTCATGAAAAACAGGGAATACGTTCCCATTCCCACTGAATCACAGGGCCAAGCCAGCCCCTGGAGCCACCTGACACCGAGGAGCTGACTCATGGAATTAGCTGGTGCTGAATTACTCTTCCCTGGAAGAGCAAAGCTGGGGCTTTAACTCCCCAGAGGTGTTCAAACCCTTTTGTGCTCTTTGCCAAAACGTCTGTGTTTGCTTTTCCTTCTTATGGAATCATTGCGCTTCCGATATTGGAGAATAATGGGATGGGGTCGGTTGGAAGGGACCTTAAAGCCCATCTCATCCCAACCCCTGCCACACTTCCTGACACCTTCCACTGGACCAGGTGAACAAGAAAAAAAGCCAGATTTTCCAAAGCTGTTCAGGAGGATTTTCCTGGGATAGGATCTCCACATTTTAGAGCACTCCAAAACGTTTTCTAATCTGGCAAAACAATGTTTATTTTCTCCTCCCCTCATTCCTGGAAAACCACAGAACTGTTTCACCAGAAACTTCACACAAAATATCAGGTGGAGAGGAACATTTGTCCCAGAAAATTCTTGTCCAAACAATTTCAGCTTGGCAAAAGCTCTGAGCAGCTGAAAGGAGATGTTGGAAAAGGAACAGCCAGGATGCCTTAATGAGCAGCTGGAGCAGGAGGAGCCAGCAGCAGAGTGCCCGTGCTGGGTGCAGCAATTCAGCTTTGCATCCAGGAAACAACTTCACTGGAAACATTTCCTTTCTGTACCGGCAGGACTGGAGCTTTGCAGGGCCTAAAGGGGCTCCAGGAGAGCTGCAGAGGGACTGGGGCCAAGGGCTGGAGGGCCAGGAGGCAGGGAATGGCTTCCCAGTGGGAAAGGGGAGCTTGGGCTGGGATGTTGGGAAGGAATTGCTGGCTGGGAGGGTGGGGAGGGGCTGGGCTGGAATTGCCAGAGCAGCTGGGGCTGCCCCTGGATCCCTGGGAATGTCCAAGGCCAGGCTGGACACTGGGGCTTGGATCCACCTGGGATAGTGGGAGGTGTCCCTGTCCATGGCAGGGGTGGCACTGGATGGGCTTTGAGGTCCTTCCCACCCAACCCATTCCCTGACTCTCCGAAGTGCACATTCCTCCTGTCTGCACTCTGCAGGCTTTGCCTGCAGCGTCCCTGATCACTGCCCTGCTCCGAGGTCAGTCCCATGGATGTTGTGGCCTTTATGGCTCAGCTCCATCTCAGCAGGCAAAGAACCCAAAAAGTAGGGGACTTCTCCTTCCCAGGCAATGGGATTACAGGCTCTTCAGACCTGTGCTTGGCCATGGCTTTGTTCTGCTGTAGAAAATCCCAAATTCGTGGCACACGGATTTTCAAAGGAGCTTCTAAGATCAGAGTAGGGCAGATGCCAAACAGCTCAGCCAAGGGCATCTCCCTTCACAGGTGGGAAGGCCCAGAAACCCTGCTGATCGAATTACTGAAAACTCCCACACCCCCACAACACTCAGGCTACCACAGTTCACTGCCCACATGCACATTCCGGGCGATCCTGTAGCCAAAAGTGGCAGCTGGAAAAGCCCCCTGAGGGGACCCAATTCCTGCCTGTAACTGTGTCCAGGGGTGACATGGTGTTGGGATCCATGGATCCATGCTGAGCCAGGAGCAGTGACTCAGCTCGGCCCTGTTAGTCACTGTCAGAGATCTGAGGTCGGGATTGGCACATCGTGGACACATCAGGGGAATGGAAACCAAACAGGGAAAAGGGCAACGGAGTGGAAGAGGGGCTGAGAAGGAGATGGAGGTGGAGAGGGCAACTTCTGACATAAAGAATTGTCTGGGAGAGGAGAGAATTCAGCCCAGGCAGGTGGGGATGGACAGGTGGGAGCCAAGTGAGAGAAGCCGAGCGAGTGAACAAGGTGGGCAGTGCTAGGGACACCAGGGAAGTCTGAGGTCCTACAGAGCTGCAGCTCTTAATTGGGTCCCCTGATACCCCCCAGGGCTCTAATTAAGAGACTCCACAAAAATCTTTCCATGCCTGGGACATTCACAACATTTGGGTTATAAAATCATAGAAAATCCTCCCCTGGAAGGGACCCACAGGGATCATCTGGTCCAACCCTGTTCCTGCCCAGACCCCCCAACAGCCCCACCCTGGGCATCCCTGGCAGCGCTGCCCAAACGCTCCTGGAGCTCTGGCAGCCTCGGGGCCGTGCCCATTCCCTGGGGAGCCTGGGCAGTGCCCAGCACCCTCTGGGGGAAGAACCTTCCCTGATATCCAAACTGACCCTGCCCTGACCCAGCTCCAGCCCTTCCCTGGGTGCTGTCCCTGTCACAAAGATCGGAGCTGCCCCACTGAGCTCTGCCCTCAGTCTCCTCTGCTCCAGCTGAACATTCCAAGTGCCCTCAGCCATCCCTCATATGGGTTCCCCTCGGGACTCTTCCTCATCTTCATGGCCCCATGGCTGAAGCTGCCCAAGGCTCTCAGTTATCACTTTATTCCTTTAAAATTGGGAGTATGAACAGACAGAGGGATGGATGTGCAGTCACCTAAGCCTGGTTTCCAAGGAAGCTGAGCTTATGGGTGTCTCAGGCAGCCCAGGGGATGAGGATGGATGTCTTGCGCCTCTCAGGTATTGATTCTGAGCCCCCACACTCAGAATGACCTCCCAGACACAAGTCCTCATCACATGTTCCTGGTGACAGCTCTGACAAGGGCTGTGTCAAGTCCCAGCCTGGCAGTTGGAACAGGCAGGAGAGTGAAAGAAATGCACTTTTAAAATCAATCCCCATTTTAGATTGGTTTCTGTATTGAAGGGAGTGGGGGAGAGCATGAAAGGGTTGAGGCAGCACAGCCAAAGTGACTCAGCCCGGAATAGGTCAGTGGGTGGGGATGGACAAAGCCGGGAATCTGGGCCTGGCTTTGGGGGATGCAAACCAGGAGCTGCCACTGTGGATGGGTGACCCCTCCCAGTGCTGCACTGCGGGTTGCATTTTGTCTTTGCGACTAAAACAATCAACTTAAAACCTGAAAGAACTCACTGTGGACATTTGGTTCAGCCAGCAGCATCTGCACAAGGTAATTACAACTCTGATTTGTTTTTAAATCAGGGATGGAGTTCTATACTGATGCAAACGGGCTCCGTGTCTGTGTCCCACACACGCCTGATCTGCTCAGGTGGAGTAAAAAAGAGCCCAGCAAAGAGAAACACCTGGTTTAGGGCTGTGGATACTCCCTAAGCTCCACTGCCTGAGCTCCACTGCCCCTCTGGCAGCTCGGAGCCATCCAGGTGGGACAGCCATGTGCTGGCCAGGACAATGGGTCACCTTGTGTGCACGTTCTGCCTCAGCTCGGGCCAAGTGACTTGAATTGTGTTTCTGTACCCTGAAGCCCAAGGGGAGGCTTTGCTTTGTTGGACCATGGCCAGGACCCAAATAACAGCATCAAAGATAAAAATAATAATGATGATAATGATGGGGGCAGCAGGATGGGGGCAGTTCTGACCATCCCAGCAGTGACCAGAGCTGTGCCCAGGGTACCCTGGCTCCGCACGGCCGGGTCTCACCCCAGGACTGCTGGACCTGACTCCTGAGATCTGCAGGGAGCAGTGTTGGCAGGAGGTGTCCCAAACCCTCCTTGCTGCTCATCCCACCCTGCTGCACGCCCGGGTCCCTGCACGCCAGGGACAGGAACTGCTCTGTTCACAGCAATCTCAATTTCGCCTGCAGCGCTGCAGAGCCTGGAGCCAGCCCTGCCAACTTCCCTGCCTGTGGAATGCGGGAGTGATGACAGGGAGATTGGATGTGAATTCCCATCTGCCTCACATGGCTGTTTTGGGCTTTAATTAATACTTACAAACGACTTAAAAAGCCACATATAGGAGCTGTTATGTAAGCAGAAGTTATTATTATTTAAAAAACATTACGAGCGAGTTATTAGTCTGACAGATGGAATTATCAGCGGAATTATATTTTTATCAATCATCTTGCGTTTCCTTTCCTCTCATCTTTCTTTTACCACCCTTCAGCTCGAGGTTGGCAGCCCAGCACAGGGTGTTTGGAGCGTTTATCACCGATGGCTCTCAGGGCACGGGTGAGTAACTGAGCTGTTCCCAGGCAGCGCAGAGCCCGGGATGGAAAATCCTCTGGGATCCATCTGAGGCATGAAATGGGCACGAGGGATTTAGAACAAGGATGGCTGAGGCCTGGAGATCATTGCCCCCACCCCTGCTGGCTCTGGGCTCAGGCAAAGCTCCACGGGGGAGCTGGGCATGTGAGGAGGAAACCTGCTGTGGAAAACATTCTCCTTTATCTTCTGGAGACATT
Source organism: Corvus kubaryi (assembly GCF_017639235.1). Classification (NCBI taxonomy): domain Eukaryota; kingdom Metazoa; phylum Chordata; class Aves; order Passeriformes; family Corvidae; genus Corvus; species Corvus kubaryi. The sequence goes on from NW_024581050.1 coordinate 687,533, forward strand.
GGGGAGTTAATGGCACTGTCACATAAATGTTACCCGGGGGACACTGATGGGTGCTGCCTTCAGGGCAGGGAAAGCACAGCTCAGGCTCCCAGGCCTTGCTATGGGCTCTGTCCTCCAGGAGAACCTGATGCCTGCAAAGCCCAGGGGATCTCTGGGGGTGGAATTTGTGAGGGTGAACTGCCAGAGGGCAGGGCTGGATGGGATCTTGGGAAGGAATTGTGCCCTGGGAGGGTGGGCAGGCCCTGGCATAGGGTGCCCAGAGCAGCTGGGGTTGCCCCTGGATCCCTGGCAGTGTCCAAGGCCAGGCTGGACATGGGGCTTGGAGCCAGGGACAGTGGAAGGTGTTCCTGCCCATGGCATGCCCACTGGATGGGATTTAAGGTCCCTCCCAACCCAGGCCATTCCCTGATGCCGTAATTAGGAAGAGCTCACAGTGGCTCTCACAGTGGCTCCCACAGTGGCTCCCACAGTGGGAATTGCAGAGGAAGCTGCTCCCATAAGGTTGGTGGTGAAGCAAAACTTTCCAGGACTTTTGAACAGCCAAAGCCCTCGGAGAGGTGACCATCCCCATCCCAAACTGGAGCTGCTCCTTTTCCCAGTCTTTGGTGTGTAACTCTGAATAACAAACCCCTCCTTCTCCCCTCAGTCAGTGCTCAGCGCTTTGCTTCTGGCTGGGACTTTTACAGCTACAAGACATAAATATTGCCTTCTGTTACTGGATTTCTCTGGAGTTAATCTGTATCCAGAATGTGAAATGTTTCTGGGATATGTGTCCTATAAATACAGAATCAGGGAATGGTTTGGGTTGGAAGGGACCTCAGAGCCCCTCCAGTACCACCCCTGCCATGGGCAGGGACACCTCCCACTGTCCCAGGCTGTTCCCAGCCCCAGTGTCCAGCCTGGCCTTGGGCACTGCCAGGGATCCAGGGGCAGCCACAGCTGCTCTGGGCACCCTGTGCCAGGCCCTCCCCACCCTCACAAGAAGAATTTCTTCCCAATATCCCATCTAAATCTTCCCTCTTTCAGCTTAAAGTCATTATCCCTTCAAGAGAGAATAAAATAAATAGTCAATGTAGAAAACATCTACAGATGGCATGATCCTATCTTCTGTGCAAGGAAATCCCATTTCCTTCTTGACTGCACTGGGAATGACCAAATGGGACAACTCGAAAACAAATTCCTGGGACTCTGCTGCTTTCACACCATTCCCCCCCTGCCCAACCACCCTACCTGTGAAACCCTTCACAGATTTGTTATTTGCTCCACGTTTCCTTTTAATTGCTCTGTTAATTTATGATGCAGTTGCAGACTGAAATAGATAACCTGCTTGGCAGCCTGGGTTCCTAAAATAATCAAGTTCATTAATATGATTAAGAGCAAAATCTTTTACTGCTTCAGGTACTCGGTATTAAATTGAATGAGCATTGAAATAGTTTCTCAGGTAGGTCTCATTTTTACAAAGTATAAAAACTCAGTTAATTTTAAAGATTTCTGTTCCAAAATAGCCCTGTACTGTACTTCAATAGAAAAGCAATAAAAAACCTTTCCACGAAGTAAGAAAGAAACACAATGTCAAGTATTCCAAGTTCCCAGACACCCAGGGCATGACTAATGCTGGGCTGAGGATATTCTGACTGGTCAGCAACCAAGAAATAATAAGAGGATGCTCGTGCAATTAACACGGGATGATGGTTTGTGATTCGTGGGATTTTAGTTACCAGGCTAAATTTAAACCCTTAATTTACCTAAATTAAAATTGCTCAGTCTGGTTACAGCCTTTTCTCAGCCAAGTCTGGAAATGAGCTCCAGTGCATGTTATGACTCTTACTTTGGAGGTTTATAATTGTAACTTCGGTAATTTCAGGATGATCAGATGGTTAAAACTGAGGCAGTCACTCGTTACCCCTGGGGACGATTTGGGGAGGTCAAGTCTTGTACAAAGTCAAGGCTTCTCTCTCATGCAAGGCAAAGGCCAGGCCCCCATTGGCACGAGTTCAATGAAGGAACTCTTATTTATATATAAATTACATAAAATAACGGTTTGTTTATTGAACTCCCTGATTAAAGTGCCTGTTAGCCCCGTTCCCAGCCAGGCCCCGCTGCAGCTCTCGCTGCTCAGACCCAGAAATAAAAAGGACAGGCTGTGTCTCACAAAGGTCTGAGGCTCCGGCAGCATGAACAGATGGGGCCGGACAGATGGAGCAGGGAGGGAACACTGAGCCAATGTCGGCCAGCGTGAGGGGAGGCAGAGTGAGGGGAGCAGCGTGAGGGGAGGCAGAGTGAGGGGAGGCAGAGTGAGGGGAGGCAGAGTGAGGGGAG
>NW_024581050.1:689951-698171 GCF_017639235.1 Corvus kubaryi
GGGGGCAGAGTGAGGGGGGGCAGAGTGAGGGGGGGCAGAGTGAGGGGGGGCAGAGTGAGGGGAGCAGAGTGAGGGGAGCAGCGTGAGGGGAGCAGCGTGAGGGGAGCAGAGTGAGGGGAGCAGAGTGAGGGGGGGGCAGCTCCGCTGCCCGGGCCCTGCGGGGCAGCTCCTGCAGGAGCGGAGGTGCTGAGGGAGCGGAGCGGGGTCCTGGTGCTGAGCGGGGATCAGGGAAGGCGCGGGGCTGGAAGGGACCCTAAAGCCCAGGGAGTTCCAGCCCGCCTGCCATGGGCAGGGACACCTCCCACCATCCCAGCTGGATCCAAGCCCCAGTGTCCAGCCTGGCCTTGGGCACTGCCAGGGATCCAGGGGCAGCCCCAGCTGCTCTGGCAATTCCAGCCCAGCCCCTCCCCACCCTCCCAGCCAGCAATTCCTTCCCAACATCCCAGCCCAAGCTCCCCTTCCCCACTGGGAAGCCATTCCCTGCCTCCTGTCCCTCCAGGCCTTGGCCCCAGTCCCTCTGCAGCTCTCCTGGAGCCCCTTTAGGCCCTGCAAGGGGCTCGCAGCTCTCCCTGGCTCCTTCCCTTCTCCAGGGGAACATTCCCAGCTCTCCCAGCCTGATCCAGAGCAGAGGGGCTCCAGGCCTGGAGCAGCTCCGGGGCCTCCTCTGGGCTCTCTCCAGCAGCTCCACGTCCTTCTGCTCTTGGCCCCAGGGCTGGGGCAGCTCTGCAGGTGGGCTCTCACCTGAGGGGGCCCAGGGACAGAATTCCCACCTTTCCTGCTGCCCACGCTGGGATCAGCCCAGGGCTGGAGGGGTCTGGGTGCCAGCACACATGGCCAGGGCATGTCCAGTTCTCTTCCAGCTCATGAAGGGGAGAGAAAATCCTCTAAAGTCCACACTGAAGATGTCTGCCCTGAAGGAGCCATGGGAGAAATAGGAAGGTTCCAGAGAAGGACAAGACTTCAAGGTGAGGGTAACTTCTGGAACTGACTCACAGGTCAGGAAAGGTGAGGATGAACCACTGGATTTAACTTTTTTACATTTTATTCATTTAACTTTCATGAGGGGCTCTGGAATGAGCATTTCTGAGGTCTTGAAAGGGATGGGCACTGGAAGAATCCTAGACAGGCTCGGTATGTCATCCTTGGAAGTATTCAGAACTTCACTGGACAAAGTCCTGAGCAATCTGATCCAGTTGGATTTGCCAAGTCCTTGAACTCGTCAGTCTGCGGTAGCAACTGTTGAGTGTGTTCAGGGACCTTGGAGGGGGAGACAGAGCAGGGTGGGGCAGGAATGGAGGTGTCAGATGGGGGTCAGAGCAGAGGGGTTTGGCCGTGAGAGAACCTAAGGTGTGACTATGGGGAGAAATTCCCAGTCATGGATGGGGTGTGGGGGCAGAGCAGGGAAGGGATGGAAGGGAGTGAGAAGGACACAGCGTGAGGTACTTGAGGCAGGAGTGTGGAACATCAAGGAACTCTTACATCAGGAGGAGAAGAGTGAAAGGCACCGGGAGGACTGGGAAGCTCCAGAGGTAGGGAAGGGTCACAGCATACGTTGTCTATAAATTCTTGGGAGTTGTGGGCAAGATCCTGTCCTTGGAAAGAAGCAGAGCAAGGAAAGGGACCCTCAAGGAGTGAGCAGTGCATCAGCCAGGTAGCAGAGCTTGAGGCTGAGTGCATCCCTCCAAAGAATGAATATATAATGGATGAAGTCACCCTTCCCCTTCATTGTTGCGATTCATTGGCCCAAAGATAGACTTTCATTGCACAGACACCTCCATCTGAGCAAGTCACGTTGGGTTCCCTTTGAAGTCAACAGAGAAGAACAGCAAATTTGAGGACATGCTTCATCTCCTCCCAAAATAGAGACTAAAACAGATTAGCTGACTCATGCCCTAAAAGACTCTGATTTTCCCCCAGAGATTACAGAGAGAGCTCACACACCCGGGCTCGGATTAGTCTGTACTGAGGGAACTGTGCTTCCCATACCTGCCATGCTGCCAATCCAGCCCAAGTACTCTGCACGTGGCCACAGATGTGCAGGGATGTTCCAGGGATGGGCTGAGACTGGGACACTTGGCAGAAGGACAGGGGAGTCAAAGGCAGAAGAGACCAAAGAGAGGGCACCAGGCCGAGGGGAGATGGCTGAGCACAGAACCAATTCCTTAATGCTGGTCATGTGGCCATCATGGGAAAATGGCCTGTGGGCTGATGGTCAGTGAGGAAAGAGAGCAGGTGGCTCCAGAACTCAGGGAAAACAGCACAAAGGATGGTCTGGAGTTCTGATCCCCTGAGTGCCACGAGGGCACTGGTGTGATGGGCAACCTTGTGGGTCTGCAAGTGAAGAAGACATTGGAAACTTAACACTTGTCAATGTTTCAGGCATTAAACAGATAAAACAGATATGAAACAGATGCCTTGGCTTCCCCAAGCCCCGCCGCAGAGCCCTGATGCTGCTGCAGATTGGATCAGGGGGGTCAGTCTGGGGGCGTGGGCAGTCCTGGCACATCTGGGTCTGAAGTGCCTAAAATCCACCAGTGCAGTTAGAGAGTCATGGAATGGCTTGGGTGGGAAGGGACTTCAAACACCATCCAGTGCCACGCCTGCCGTGGGCAGGGACACCTCCCACTGTCCCAGGCTGCTCCCAGCCCCAGTGTCCAGCCTGGCCTTGGACACTGCCAGGGATCCAGGGGCAGCCACAGCTGCTCTGGGCACCCTGTGCCAGGACCTCCCCACCCTCCCAGGGAATCAGGGGCTGTGGATGTGGGGCAGCACAGAGAGCAGGGGCTGAATGGGTGATGGAGCACAAACAATTCCACTGCTGGAGCAGCAGCAGAAAATGTTCTGCAGGAGCTACTCTGCATCTGAGGGTGAGAGAAAATCTCCAGTTCCCAGCACTGCCATTTTTCATCTCCACGAAATTCAGTTATTTTCTTGTTTAAACTTAGCACAGAACTCAGGGAACGCAGCGTTTCAGCTTGACAAGTGGTTTATTCAGGAGTTGATTTACCAATTCAAAGGCTACTCCCTACAGACTCCTACCAGAAATGTTCACTCGTAAACCTCTGATTTAATTAAAGACTTAGACCTTCAAACATTATCGCAGCTGGAAAATCCATAATTAGCTGTACATTTTTTGAAGGAACTTTCCCCTGATTTGCCTGAAAACCTGGGGAAGGGCTTCATATATCCATCATAATTCCCCAGCACTTTCAGCTCAGGCATTAGAGACGCTGTGTGGGCAGATTTAATCGGTTCCTTCTCACTTCCTGGGGAGGAGAGGGATTGCATAAGACGTGAGTCAAGACACCCGTCCCGAAGCTGTGCCTGTGGCAGCGGCAGGAGCTGCGCTGGCGCTCGGGATGTCAGGCCATGGAATGTTTTGAAGCAGCTCCCAGCCCACTCTGGGTCACTGGAGAAACTCAAATGTTCCCCTTTTGTCTGAAATCGGGGCTCAGCATTACCCAGGAAGGCGCTGGAGCTCCTTCTCCCATCCCAGCTGACACTTTCACACTCCAAACTGCATCTGGAGCTCGCTGACCCTCAGAGTAAAGCTTCATTTGGGGACGAGTCCTCTCAATCCCTCTCTTAGGCTCCCTGTTTATCCCCAGTACCCTCTCTGAGGGTGTTTCCCCCCCAGGTCCAGACCTTTCCAATGCAGGGGTTTCATCACTGCATATGGAACAAATTTTAACTCATGCACCATTGACAGGAAGAAATCCCAAGCTTTCCCTAGATTCCAGTTCCCAAAACCTGGGTCTATTTAACCTAATTTTGGGCATCTTACCAGAGTAGCTAAAGCAGGTGTTTGATTTTCCTGGGCACCCTCTGGGCTCACTGGAAGGAGCTGTGTCCCCTCAGAGACTGCACCTTCCTGAGTCATTCTTCCCCACGGCACAGGGACACTGGCACAGGGTGCCCAGAGCAGCTGTGGCTGGCCCTGGATCCCTGGCAGTGTCCCAGGCCAGGTTGGATGAAGCTTGGAGCAGCCTGGGATAGTGGAAGGTGTCCCTGCCCATGGCAGAGGGTGGCACTGTGTAGTTTTTAAGGTCTTTTCCACCCCAAACCACCCATCGCCATGGACTGCGAGGCAGCGGCCATCCCCACTTAAATATCCCAGTCTGAGCTTTGGTGGGGGGATGCTGAGCCCAAGTTCCTCCAATCATTCTATCCCATTAAACTGTTTTCCTGGTTTAATCCTGATTTGCACTTTTCGGATCAGAAACCACAGCTAAACCCAGATTCTGTTTATCCTTCAATCTGATTTAGCCAGAATCAGCCAATAAACCCTCCAGCCTTGCCGCTGGGATTTCAGCAATCAGGGCACTTTGCTGGTGCTGCTGCAGCCAGCCAGAAGAATCCGTCCCCAGCTTTGCTCAGTGGCGTGCCCTGCGCTGCCTCTGTCCCACCGTTCCAGCTCCAGCTGCTCCACGCACGCCATGGAGCACATCCTCCCCATTCATGCTTTCCTTCCCTTCATTCTCCTCGGAGCCTGCGCTCTGCTCGGGAGCTCTACCTCGCTATTATCATCCTTCTCCTAATTCCCGGTTTCATGTCCTGCAGCCTCAGACTGAACTCCTTCGCTGGCACTAATAATACACATTTCAGCTCCTCTTTTAGCTGAGAACTCCCACTGTCCCTCACTAATTGAATCACCTGCCTCATCACTCTGCTGGTGTGTCAGCACTTGCTTTCTCCTTGCTGCCCACCCTTCTGACACACTTCATCTTCACTCACTTGCCTCTTCCTCTCCATTTTTTTAACTGGAACTGGATGTAGAGATTACCTGGATCTCTCCCATGGAACCAAATCAATTTTTTCAATCACAAACCAGGGAGAAAAAGCTCAGTCTGGTGTAGGTGTTCTTAGGTTACCTGACACTGAAATAGACAGACACTAAACCAGCTGAGATTTATTTTCCAGAACAGCTGAGGAATCCTGTTGATCAGATCTCAATAATGATGAGTTTCCAACTACCTTGGAGCACAGAAATCCTCACGTTGAAAACTTGGCAATTAACATGTCATTGGCACCAGCCACGACCTGATGTTCAAATACTCCTTTTTCCCAGGGTATTTGCAGTCACGATTGTATTTTATATTCTCCTCTGCAATTAGCACATTAATCAATCCCTGTATTTTAATATGTTACATTCCACCTTTAACAGCACCTGGGGTTGACAGAGTTTTTGGGGAAGGCAGGTTCATCTCTCTCCAAGAATCTCCCCCAGCGATGGCCTTTCTAAAAATTCCTCTGCCATTTTCATTTCAGGTGACATTTTACTGGAGAGGATTTGAGCATATTCCCTCTCAGCCTGAGTAAGTCTCTGGATATTGTTAGTCAATTAATAAAGAATGTGAACAGCTTCCTGTGTGATGTGTGAGCGATAAACATTCAGCAAACCCTTCCTCCTCCCCTCCCTGCCTGTGAATTGCTCTGCTAAAAATAAAGGGAATGACAGAATTTCGGGCTTGTGTGACAAGAGGAGCCCTTCAGTCACTTGCAGCGGAGAACAGCACTTGGCAAGTTCCTCCCCGATGACATTTGGAGCTGTTCTCAGCACTACAACCGTGCTCGTTCTGCTCGCCCTTGCACCGCTGTAACGAGGGGAAACGGCACTGAAATCAAGCAGGCTGTTCCTTGTACTTCCAGGGAAAGCAAGCATGGAACTGCTGCTTCTTCCAGCGGGATTTACTTTTCCATTGCTGCCTCTCCTCTCCCTCACCCAGTCACCCCCGCCATGCACCCCCATGGGTGTTATTTTCTTTAGCCCCACTCATAAATTATGAGGTGATGATTTTTAGGGATGTGGATAAACAAGTGCCAGGACAGGCTGAGCCAAACATGTTTAATTGGATTTGTAACAGGAGATGGGTTTGAATATCAAGCTGCATTTTCTTGTCAGCATTTAAATTATTTTAAGGAATGTTTGCCTTGCTGTACTTGAGCGTTCCCATTTATCTAGTGCTGAAAAATAACATCCAAATCACTGCAGAGACAGTGCAGACACTGCCTTTTGGGAGATGTTCCACTGGATACACGGCAGATAACTGCCCTGAGCAGAATAAATAACTCAGGAGACAGGAAATGTTATGGAGGCACCTTTATTTTCCAGTTACTTCAGCTTCCCTACTCGTAGAGGATGAAAATCGGTGCAGTTATTTATTGTCTGGTGTGCAGAGAGCTGGGCAGTCTGGAGCTAATCCATATGGACAGCTGGACACATTGCCAACGCCACACCAGGAAAGTTTAATTGCTGCTGAGATGGAGCTCAATAACTATGAAAGATTAACTGAGGTTGTGCCAGTGGAACCTGGCTCGTGGAGCCGATGGCCCCAGGGCTCCTGTCCCTGCTCCTCGGGAAGGACTGGCAGTGTCAGGGCACAGAGCTGCACCTGTGCCTCAGCTGCCACCTGCTCTGTGGCTTCAGGGCAATGGAATGCCACAGGAAAGTAAATAAAAATCCTGATTTTAAGGGGGAATTCCTCCTTTGCCCTTGCTGACGCCAGCTGAAATGTGGAACGTTAATCGGTGCTTGTATGAATGCCTCAGGGAGAGCGTTATCACAGAATCACAGAATCATGGAATGGTTTGGGTTGGAAGGGACCTTAAAGACCATCCAGTTCCGACCCCCTTGTCACAGGCACGGATATCTCCCACTGGATCAGGCTGTGGTTGTGCCAGGGGAAAGCAGAGCTCCTCCTGCCCTTGTGGCACCTGAAGGGAAGTGATGTGGGATGGCAGGGATGGGGAAGCAATGGAGGATTGCAGGGATTGGGAAGCAATGGAAAATTGCAGGGCTCAGGAAGCCATGGAGGATGGCAGGGATCAGGAAGCGATGCAGGATTGACACCCAGATCTAAAGGTGTCCATGGAGAGGTTCCTCTCATCTTCTCTACCTGCCCAGATTGCGGAGCATCTCCCCAAACTTTGAGTCTGTCCTTTCAACCCAACTGAGAAAATGGTTCCTTACAGTCCACCAGAGACCTCCACTCCTGCTGGAGAGCTTGGGAGTGAGTTGAATGGAATTCCCATGTAGGAAAATCCCATCTCATTTCCCGGTAAGACCAGCACTGTCTCAAAATGCCCGATATAGGATTTCAATGTCCATCCATCACCAAGGGGCTTCAGGAGAGCTGGAGAGGGACTTGGGACAAGGGACAGGACAAGGGGGAATGGCTTCCCATTGCCAGAGAGTAGTTAGGACAAGAGGACAAACATCAGGAAGGCTTTATTCACAGAGGGGGTGAGTGGATATTGGAAGGAGCTGCCCAGAGAGGCCATCCCAGGAGGTGTCCAAGGAAGGCCTGGATGTGGCACTCAGTGCTCTGGGCTGGGGACAAGGGGGGCATTGGGCACAGCTTGGACTCGATGGTCTGGAAGGGCTTCTCCAACCTCAGCGATTCTGTGATTCTGTGATCCTGTTAGATCGGATATTAAGGGGAAACCTTTCCCTGGCACAGGTTTCTCAGAGCAGCTGTGGCTGCCCCTGGATCCCTGGCACTGTGTAAGGCCAGGCAGGACGGGGCTTGGAGCACCCTGGACAGCAGAAGGTGTCGGTGTCCGTGTCCGTGTCCGTGCCCGTGCGCCTGTCCGTGTCCGTGTCCGTGTCCGGCCCCTACCAGGTCTCTCCGGCCCGTGCCCCCCACCGCGCCCCTCGGCCCCGCCCCCGGGTCCATCCGGGCATTTCCCCTGCCCGCCAAAACCCCCGCGCGCGCGCGCTCCCGCAGCCCCGCCCCGCCCCTTCCCACCCGCCAATCACCGCGCAGGAGGCGGAGCTCGCGCCCCGCCCCCGCCCCTCAGTGACCAATCACGGCGAGGGGAGGGGGCGGTCCCCGCGCGCGCACGCGCGGGGCGAGCGCGAGTCCCTGGCGACGGGGCGGCCCCAGGAGGAGAGCGGGACAGGGACGTCGGCACGGGCACCGGCATGGACACAGGCACGGGCACGGGCACGGGCACGGGCACCGGCATGGACACGGGCTCGGACACGGGCTCCCCGCCCCGCTCTGCCGCCGTGGAGCCCGGCGAGGAGGAGGAGGAGGAGGCAGAGGAGCGGGTTCGGGTGAGCACGGGTTCGAGCAGGCGGCCTCGGGGGCGGTGCCCCAGCGTGTCGGACGTGTGTGTGCGCGCACTCCATTGCTCCTTATCCGCGTGTGTCCGCGCCAGGCTGGAGGTGTGTGTGTGTGTGTGTGACACGCTGGGGCACTGCACTGCTCCTTATCC
>NW_024581050.1:698181-710172 GCF_017639235.1 Corvus kubaryi
GTGTGTGTGTGTGTGACACGCTGGGGCACTGCACTGCTCCTTATCCTGGCTCTGTGTGTGTGTGTGTGACACGCTGGGGCACTGCACTGCTCCTTATCCGGGGAATGGGACAGCTGGCCCAGTGTCATCTCCTGCTCCATGAAGGGGCTTTTAATGGGTCACTCTTCCCCCCCGGGGAAAGGGGGGACGTGGCTGACCTGAGCCCCCTTCCCCTGCTGCTCCAGCAGGGGCCGTGGCCGCCCTGGTCCCTCCTGTGCCCTGCACTCTCCCCTGGGAGAAGGGCAGCAGTGACTCTGGATTCCTCCTTCCCTCCTGGGAAAAGGCTGTGTGTTCTGTTATTATCGTAATTATAATCTAATAATTATAAATTATTCTGTTTCCTTCGGGCCTTATTCTGCCCTGCTGACAGGTGAGTGCAGCTGGCTGAGTCACTGACCCTCCAGGGAAGTCAGGGACAGAGAGGCTGAAGTCATGGAATCACAGCATGGTTTGCTTGGAAAGGGACTGTAAAGATCATTTAGTCCTACCCCTGCCATGGGCAGGGGCACCTCCCACTGTCCCAGGCTGCTCCAAGCCCTCTTCAGCCTGGCCTTGGACACTTCCAGGGGTCCAGGGGCAGCCACAGCTGCTCTGGGCACCCTGTGCCAGGGCCTCCCCACCTCACAGGGAAGGATTTCTTCCCCATATCTAATCTAAATCTCTCAGCTTTTAATTTAAAGCAGTCCCCTCTTGTCCTATCAGTATCTGCCAGTGTAAAAAGTTGGTTTTCTTTCTTAAAAGCCACCTTTAAGTCCTGGGAGGTACTGGAGGTCTCCCTGGAGCCTTCTCTTCCCCAGGCTGAACTGGCTCCATGGAGGGGTTGTACACGGCTCTGTGCACTTGGCTGTGCTCATATTTGTGCTGGAGACTGGGAGGAGATCCATGGAAATGGTGGCCCATCAGATCCATGCAGGAATCCGTGTCCTCCTGAGCTGACACCTTGTGAGAGCGCTGGGGAGATCCTTCCTGTGGTGTTGCACTGTTCTGGCACATGGTGATAACCGTGTCCCTGTGCTCACAGCCAAGGTCCCAGGGTGGTGATGGCTCCAGAGCAAGGAAGGAGCTCAGAGGTGCAGCAGCCACATGGAGAACAGAGGTAGATGCCTTATCAACTTTTAGAAACATTCCCTGGGAGGAAGGACAGACTGGTGCAGGTTCAGTCTCACCAGGACAAATAATAAAACCTGAAACAAAGGATGGAAGCGGCCATGGGAGTAAATAGGACATCTTAAAGGCAGGTCTGACTTCGATGAACATGGGCAGTCAGGGTAGTCTTAATGCAGTTTCCAGAACCCTTCTGCGGAAGAACCTGCCCTCTGTGTTTTTGGGAAGGGTAACTTGCCACAGGAGAGCAGGGCTGGATCTTGCACTGCTGCTTATTCTTATATATATTTAAATAGAAATGAAGTTCCTTTGAGTGCTGATTTACAGGCAAGTTTCACAGTCACTTTGATTTGCAAGTTGTGTTGCTGTAAAGCAGTGGATTTCCCTCCTGTTCCTTGGGTTACCTTTGTTCTGCTCATCACAGGTCAGTTTATTTGGGTCGTTTTTGGGTGTCGGGTGTTGTTTCCTGGTGGAGTGTTGTTTCCTGGTGGCCGTTGCTTCCTTCTCTGTTTGTTGTGCTCTGGGATGTGAGTGCTGCTCTGACAACCAGAGCTGAGCTCTGGGAATCCCAGCTGGAGCTGAGCTGAGCCCGTTGCTGCTGCTCCCCCGGGGCTGGGGCTGCAGGGGCAGGCAGAGCAGCCGGGGGCATCTTCTGCTGCCCCAGGACTCCTGCTCTCACACCTCTGCTGTGTATTTCTGTTCTATTCTGAGATTATTTCAGCTGTAATTCCAACTGACGAGGAGAAAATCGCCTCTGCTGGTGACTTGTGGCAGGCGGGGCTGGCGGTTCCCAGGCGCATCCAGAGCATGGAGCCCGGCCCAGCAGTGAACAGGAGTCGCCTGTGCTGCCGTGCCCTGCTCACCTGTCCTGGCCTCTGGGGTGTTCTGTCACACGTTGTGACAGGAGCCAGAACAGATTTGCAGCGGACTGAGGTTCAAACTGGCTTAAAAACACTTCTATTTAACACTTCGCTCAAGGTTTTGCTCACTGAGGAGAGGCTGGGAATGCTCTCCCAGCCCAAGGGCCAGTTTGTGGTCATTTAACAGGTATTATGGCCATCAGAGTGTAACAGTGGGGGGCAATTCTGTAACCACCATAAGGAGACTTCTTACTGTTTATACCACTTCTGGCTTTATCACCTCTGTCCATTTCCTCTTCAGTTTATTTTTGGTGCTGATGATGATTTAAGCCCTGCCCTACAAAGTTTCTGATTCTACATTTAGCTAAACTTGAGTATGACAAATAAGACCTAGGAGGATCAGGTTCCTGGTTTTCATTCTTAAATGCTGCAGATTGATGGTTATGTTCCAGAACGTCCATCATTCCTTCAAGTACTGTGTTCTGCTTTTTGTTTTTTTAAAGGTACGTACAAATAACAAACTAAGGTACCTGCTAACAGAGGTACCTTTTATTTCAGTGGTGGAAAAGATAAAAGAATGAGCATTTTCCTAAAAACCGGAGGACAGCGCAGCTCTTGCAAGTATGATTTAAAAAGAGAATAAATGAAAAATCAGGGGATACTCAGTGCTTTTTAGTGGTCCAAAGCTGAGAGTGTAAAGAAGTGGTAGCTTCTCATTCCATGAAGTAACTCAGAAATGCTGTTAAATGTTCATATTGGAAGTGAGATTTGGGCAGCAGGGAGTTAAGGGGGCTTTGCACAGGAATGAAAATCTGATGGCAAAGCTACCCTGGGTGACTCTAAATTTTATTGGCAGTAAGCCAGGAGAAGGCTGATTTTGGGGGGAAGTTCCTGGGTTTGGTTATCCGCTGGGGGGGGCTGCAGCACTGTTAACTCTGCTTGTGCTTTTATTTTGGAATTGGGCTTTTCCCTTTCCCACATGAGGTTGGAGCAGATGATCTTTCAAGGTCCCTTCTGGCTGAGCTGCTCCATGAAACCCAAAATAGTCAGTTCAGAATTAACAGGAAGAGGAATCCAGCTTCAGTTGGAAAGAAATGGGATAAGCCCACAGTGCAGTGGAATGTTCCTCCCTGCCCTGTGTGCCTGGAGAAGAGTTCGGGGGTGAGGTGGTGCCTGGGGCGGTGGTGAGGGCTCAGGGCTGCTGGGATGAACTGGGCAGACAGCAGTCCAGAGGGCTGGACAGGTGGCTCTGGGGGTGCTGGGATGGCCCCTCGATCCCCTTTGGAAGGTGGTGGTGGGCAGAGGTCTTTGTGAGAACTGCAGAAAGGTTGGGATCTTTTTCAGGAAAGGCAGGAATGAGGGCCTGGAGAGCCACTGCCCAGTCAGCCTGGCCAGCTGCTCAAAAGGCTCCTGTTCCTCTGGGGCCAGTCCCTGGGCTGGGGCTGCGTTGTGCCATCACCATGACCCAGGGGACGTGCTGGGGTTTGGGTGACACTGAGCTGGGGCAGTGCCAGGCTGGAGGCGGGGGCTGCCATTCACTGGGACCTTGGCCAGCTGGGTTAACGGCCCCAGAGGATCCTGAGCTTTAGCCATGGAAAATACAGAGGGTTTCTCACTGAGGGATAAAATCCTGGCACTTCAGTTCTGGCTGGTGGCCCTGCAGGGAAGAGCCCAAGGCCCTGGTGGGCAGTGAGGTCAGGGCAGGTGGCAGTGCCCTGTCTGCTTCAGGCTGCATTAATGAAACAACACTGAAGGGAAATTATTCCCTCCTTGCCCACAGCTGGATCCTCTCTCCTGTTTGGGGCTGCCAGGACAAGGGACAGGTCAGCAAAGTGGCCTGAGCCTGGTGGAAGCACCAAGGCAGTGAGGGCTGGGGCACAGAGTGCAGCGGTCAGTCTGGGCTGGGCAGGAGGAGGAGGAAGGTGAGGAGGTGGCAGTGGTGCTTCCCTGCCGGAGCAGGGTTTGGAGAAGGCAGAGGAAGGCTCCTGGAGGTGCACAGTGATGGGTCAGGCTGCAGTGTGAGGTGTTAGAGCAGGAGGAATCCCAACTGGAGCCAAGGAAATCAGCCTTTATGAAGAGGGTGGGGAAGTGCTGGGCCAGGTCCTTACCCACGGGGCAGAGCCTGAACCCTTGGAGATAATGACAGGTTGGCCCTGCAAAGCTCAGGTACCTTGTGATGAGCTGAATAAAACCTGTGCTTCAGGCACTGAGGGGGGTGACAGTGCCCACACTGTCCTACAGTGCCCTGCCAGGGATGTGACAGTGCCCACCCTGTGTGACAGTGCCCACCCTGTGTGACAGTGCCCACCCTGTGTGACAGAGCCCACAGTGCCCTACAGTGCCCAGCTGAGGTGGGGCTGTGAGCAGGGAGTGCTGTGCTCCTTGGAAGCTTTGCTTTCCTGGGAAAAACAGGAGACTTGGTCTCAGACCAGCAGTGCTGAATTTGCCCCTTGGTTTTGGCGGCTCCATAAATCCGTTGGTGTCAGGAACCTGATGGGGGTAACTTCTGTTTCTAAGGGATCCCAAGTGATGCACTGGCAGTGCCTGCAAGGGCAGTGGATGTGTGAACATCCAGGCTCACCTTTCTGGAGTGCTGGCAGCACATCCCTGGCAGTTTGTCGTGTCAGGAATCATGATTGACATCTGCTGTGCTGGGTCTCACCTCTTGTGGACCTTGGAAGCCCGAAGATTGTTACACAAAATAATCCAGTTCAGAATTTACCAGATCTGCTGGTGGTGGTGCCTTCGTGGCAGGAGGGAATGGTTTGGATCTGGAAAGCACTGCTGGCACACCAGTCCTGACTGGAAAAACGAGGTACAGCTTCAGTAATTTGTGTTTCTCATACCTGACAGCACCAAATCATTGTTACATTTCTGTGACGCTTTTGGAAATCTGTATTATTTATTGGCACGTTCACAGATGAACTTCTAGTGCTGAACTGGTTGCAGACAGTGGGAATTTTTATCCATTTCAGTAGCTGGACTTAAATTTGAATGATTTTTATCCAATTTGTGCCACTGGGCTTCTGGCCAAAAAAAAAAAGATGTAGAACCTTATTTGCAGTTAAATGAGACTTTGGTTTTTTATTAACAATTTTTTGCACACGTAACAGGGTTGATAAAGATCATAAAGCCACGATAAATGAAATTGTTGGGTTGTTGTGGATTGCAGTCACATTTATTGGCATTAAGGGAACTGTGAAGTGCTGAAGGGCTTTTGCACAAGAGCTGCTTTGCTTTTCCTCGCCGTTCATTCCAGGCTGGAAGCTGCCCCGTGAAGGAGCAGCTTGGTGTCAGACAGCATGGCCTGCATCCCATGTGTCTGCCAGAGAGATTCCTGTAGCCCCAGGGGCAGAGCAGCCCATTCCTGCCCTGTTTGCCAGGTGGGTTCCTGTCTGGCCGTGTCCCTGCCCGGAGCAGCGGCTGCGGGCTCCCGGCGGCTCCGGGCTCTCACCGTGCCGTGGGATGGTGAGCAGCGCTCCCTGCTCCTGCCCTGCTTCCAGAGGCTTCCTGGGCCGGGGACAGCGCCTGGACCGGCTGGAAAGCTGCATTTAGCTCTTATTTGTGACACCTGAGACAGTTTTGAATTACTCCCACGTTCGGTTTGAACATAAAGTAATGCACAAACAGAACCCAGAGCCTTTCAGAGTGTCCCGGCTAACAAACATCGGGACAAGAGGGAGCAGCCTCAGGTTGGGCCAGGGGAGGTCTGGGTTGGATATTAGGGGAAGTTTCTTCCCTGAAAGGGCTGTCAGGCACTGGAACAGGCTGCCTGGGGAGTGGTGGAATCACGATCCATGGAAGTGTTCAAAACACGTGTGCGTGTGGTCCTCGGGGATGTGGTTTAGTGGTGGCCTGGCAGTGCTGGGCTGTGGTTGGACTCCATGTGCTGGGAGAAATCAGGGTATTTCTGATGTCCTGGGAAGATCAGATAGTTGGGATTAGTTATCTAGGGAGATCTTTCCCTTGTCTCCCTAGGTTTTTCCTTTGTTCTCCTGTGTTCTATTGTGGGATACTTTCAGAGGTCTGTGGGGCAGAATGACGTAAGGAGAGCTAACCTGGATGTTGAAAGTAATTCAGAACTGAGTAACATTCGTATTTCTTTCCATGAACTGCAGCATGAGTTCAGAGCTGCTTTTCCAGCTCTTTAATTCATGGCACTGTGTGGTGTGGGGGTGGCTGTAGTTGTTCAGCTTTATTTTTGTCTTTACCCCTCTTTATGTATTTAGCAGCAAAACCGATGTATTGAATTTCAAGAAGAAAACGTTGTTACGTTTTCTTCGTTTGATTTAAATGACATGGGAGCCCTCGGAGATGATTACACTCATTTACTAAATCCTTCCCTCTGCCTCGTTCTGTGTGCTGTGCCCTGGCACACCCCGTGCTAACACGGGGCAGTTTCTTACCCTGGGCTATTTCCTTCATGGTGCTCTCTGGAGTGAGGATTAGAACTGGAAGAATGCAGCGGCGTGTCTGATTGCTGCTCCCCTGCCAGGCCCTGGAAAAGGAGGGATTGCTCCTGCGTGGTTTGTCCCATGGGAGCTGCCCCTTGGAGCTTGGACTTCTGGCGTGGGACAGCACAGCTCAGGATCAGGAATGGCAGGAGAATCCTGCCTCGGTGGGAAGCGTTTGACTGCAGGAAGGAATGGTCTTTCCTTAAGGTTATGGTGGAGTCCCCATCCCTGGAGGTGTCCAAGGGATTCCTGGAGGTGGCACTGAGTGCTCTGGGCTGGGGACAGGGCAGGGATCAGGCACAGCTTGGACTCCATGGGCTGGGAGGGCTTTTCCAGCCTCAGGGATTCCACGATTCTCTTACTTCAGTGTCTCAAGCATGGTTGGCTTCTGATCCTCTTCAGAGCATCACATGGGGATAAACGCAGGGCTGGATAAATGCACTTGTGTAAAACTTGAAATTTTGCTTTCTTTGAAAGAAATTTTGAAAGAGCAAACTCCAGAGGAGTCTTAGCTTTTTCCAGGGATGATTTTATGGAATATATTGGTGTCGTAGAATTATGGAATGGTTTGGGTGGAAGGGACCTTAAAGCCCATCCCATCCCACCCCTGCCATGGGCAGAGACAGCTCCTGCTGTCCCAGCTGCTCCAAGCCCCAATATCCAGCCTGGCCTTGGGCACTGCCAGGGATCCAGGGGCAGCCCCAGCTGCTCTGGGCACCCTGTGCCAGGGCCTGCCCACCCTCCCAGGGAACAATTCCTGCCCAATCTCCCATCCAGCCCTGCCCTGTGGTAGTGGGAAGCCATTCCCTGTGTCCTGTCCCTCCATGCCTTGTCCCCAGTCCCTGACAGTAACTGAGGGGGTTTGGGGGCACCATGGACGTGGTTCCTGGGATGATGTGCAGGAGCTGACTCCTTTAGACACCAATGCTGGCATGGGGGAGTTGTTGGAGTGGAGATCCATTTGTCATGGCTGTAGTTTATTTTTGTAGATGTTACATAAAAAAAAAAATTGCATTAATAAGTGGTCAAGAGTGAACTCAGCTTGCTGAAGTTCCAGTATGGATGAGCAGTTTTGTAATAGAATTTAAAACGTCTTCAGCTTTTATTCACATCCCTCCAGCTTTGCATAAGGATGGAGCAGAACCCAGGTGAGAGTTTAGCTCATCTGGGAGGGAATATTCACACTGCAAGAGAACAACCTGAAATGCTGAACTTTACATTTAATTTCCATTGGAACAGCTCTGTCTTCTGGACTTTTCTCTCTTTCATTCTGGGAAATCCTTTTCTGTCTGTGACTCTTTTCCCACGTCACTTCTCACTTCATCCTCCCTGATATTCTCCAGCGCTCGTCTCCAGGTTTTTTGGGCTGACAGCTCCATTCCTGCAACATTTCTGTGTCCCAGAAGTGCAGTTTCCCAGAGATGATCCGTGTGTGTGAACCTGGCTGACTCTGTCTGGGGAAAGCTGTTCCAGTGGCTGTGTCCTCAGGGCTGGGATGAGAGAGGGGAGAAATTTCACTGGGCTCAGGAGCAGCTTCCTCTGGTACCTCATGGGGAAGGAAGTGTTACAGCTGCTTTTCCAGGCAGGAATCCAATTCCACTTCCATTCCTGCCTCAGAGTATGGCAGATATTGCTACATTATAATAGAGAAATCAGCCCAGGCTTGCCTGAAGATATTTACATAAGATGCCTTTTAAAATACAGTTTAAAACATTAATATAGATAAAATCCTGTTTTAATGAAATAATAAATAAACATTAAAAATAAACTTAAAAAACACTGTTAGAAACCCCAGCAACCACTGGTAATAAATGAGACAGGACAAATGCCAGCAGCTGACCGTGATCAAGGTGCTGAATTTTGAGTTTTGGTATTTTGTGATTTACATGGATTTGGGAATGGGAAATTCCTGGCCCTCAGAAGGGATTGGCTGCTGAGCACAAAATGATGCTCACAGGGAGCTAAAGTGGGAAAGGAACCTGCCCCTTTTAGTAAAGTTTGGGACGTTTTAATGGAGTTTAAGTCCCTGCCCAAGTCCGTGGGGCTGGCACCCAACCTTTCCTGTTGGGGATGGCCTGAGTATTTTCTCTATTTCATTGTCCATGGAGCACATAAACACACGCTGGGATACAAAACAGTAACCTGTGTTTTTAACCAGCAAATGATCTCTCTCTTCCAGCCCATTGCCACCACTCCCCCGTGCCGTGCCTGGAGGGAGGAGTCCCTGAGCCGCAGCAGCAGCAGCAGCAGTGGAACCCAGGAGTGCGGGAGCAGCGGGGCGTCCCTGGGAGCAGCCATCAGTGAGGTGTCCCTGGGAGCAGCCATCCCTCAGGAAACCACTGCTGCTGCCAGGGTGTGTACTGAGCCCGTCTGCCTCGGGGGGAGCGGTAATTACGTGATTGCAATTAACAGGAGGTGCTTTGTCTGTGTGATGCCGACCTTGCACTGCGATGCAGTCGCAGGAGATCTGCTGGATGTGCTGCCAAACACTGAATTGCTCTGAGAATTCCCTCAGCTCACAGGTGTCAAAAGGCTGAGCTGATTGGTGTGATCTGAGCTGAGTAAAAAAATCGGATTTCCAAGTGGTTGTGCAGAGATTCTGGCTCATACAGCAAAACTCTGCTGTGGGAAGGAGCTTTAACACCTTGGTAGTGTCTCCAAAGGCAGAAGAGCTTCGGCAGGGACAGTGCTGTCCTTTTCCCAGTTCACTGGGACACTTCCCTGCTTTTATTAATGAATAAAAAATTCATTCTCAGAATGAAAGATTCTTTCACATCCAAAGCTGAGTATTTGTATAGGAAGTACAATTTACAGTCAATGATTGCATTGTTTCAGTCTCATGCAGTTTTGATGGTGCTGGAGCAGCTTTTCCTCCCTCAGGGGATGGAGCCGTGGTTCCGGCTCCCAGCAGAAGCAGAGAGCAGCTGTTCCAGCGCTGCCTTGGACACCAGGCTGGGCCTGAGCTGCGGCAGGCAGGACCTGTCGGAATTCCCCACGCTGGAGGAAGGGCTGCTGCCCTCAGCAGAAGCTTCTCCTGGAGCTCCAGCCCCTGCCTCACTGCTGGGTATGTTCCACGTGCCAGCTGCTGCACAATTAACATTTTACTGTTCAGTCAATCCCTGACCTGGGTCTGACTTGACTTTAGTGAGAGATGAGGTTTGCAAGGTGTGTTTGGTGTAATTTTGTTGTCAAAGCCCACCTCAGGAGGAGGTGAAGGGTTCGTGTGCCCTCTGGGGATCCTCTAACAGTCAGCAGGTTCCTTTCGTCTCAGGTGAAACTTCACTCTTGTTTTCCTGTGGAATTAAGAATAAACCTGAGTGCAGCTTCCACCCCTGGCAGTGCCCAAGGCCGGGCTGGACGGGGCTTGGAGCAGCCTGGGACAGTGGGAGGTGTCCCTGCCCGTGCAGGGGGTGGAATGGGATATCTTTGAAATCCCTCCCGACCAAACCATTCCATGATTTTTGTTCCTTTGCTATCACTGGTGTTTGGGTGCAGTTTATATTGCTGCCACCGAGACTTTCCAGTTCTAACACGTTGGCTTCAGCCAGGTTCACTGTCTCGGTTGCTGCTTTTCACATCGAATCCCAACAGCTCAGTTAAAGGTGGGTTTGAGAAATTCCAAGATGTAAAATTTCACCTTTTTGCTCCATTGGCTCCTTTCGTTTTCACGTGGACTCGGAGCATCCTGGTAAATCTGTGGTAGCTCCAGCTCAGTGGGAACACAGAAATGCTGTTCCTCAGCCCAGAGGGGCTCTTTGGGCATTGATCCCTCTGCAAACCCAAGAGTTCTCTTCCATTTGTGACTCACCTTTCCAGGACGTGACTGAGGCACGAAGGTGCCTCTAAAGCTGCTGCCACCACACCAGTGGTGTTTCTTCACAAACAAACAAAATTACTGAGAGGCAAATAACACAATTGTGATATTTTAAAATAAACCTTCTGTGCTTACAGTTAACTGCAAGCTCAGCTGTGCAATTTGCCATTGCTTGTGTCACCTTGCCTGTGTGTAGGCTGCTTTTTGGGGTTTTGTTTGGAAGTTAAAACACCCCTTAAGGGCATGGAGTTGAAACTGCCTCGGGAATTGCCTCATAGCAGCTCCTGAGGGTTTTATGAATTTGATTTCTTTTTTTTTAATGAAAAGCTCTTGGTCATTTTCATCAGTTTTTGTGATGATCTTGCTCCATCCTTTGTGAAGGAGCCTCTGAGAGGAGAAGGAACATCTTGGGTGGATTCTGGTTCATCCCAAACCCTCTGAGGCCCGAGGCTCAGTCCCTCCCACTGTGGTCTCACCCCGATGGCTGCAGCTGTCCCTGGTGTCTCTGTTACATTTACTGCAGAGATTAAGCTGCGTTTGGGTAACTTGGATTATCTGGTTCAAAGAACTTCTGGTTGAGCCTCTGGACTGATTTGTTTTCCATAGGCAGGTGGTGAGGACAGGGGAGCATGGAGTGAGTTCCTGTTCTGTGTCGCAGCACAGACAGGCTGGTAAGGGCTGAGTTCGTTCACAGCTGGTTAATTGCTGACTGCTGGGCCTTTGGAACTACTTGGGAGATGTTTTTGAAGAGTTTTTCTCCTTCATGAAATGAAAACCATTCTTGAGTGTCTCAGATTTGGGTCTGCAGGCAGCTTGGTGATGAAAAGCTGTGTGTGCACCCCAGGGAGTTGGTTGATAGTGAATAAATCCCCGTTTTTGTAGGAAATTGAGGGTCAGGACAGATCTCAGAAAGGGGGAGGACATGGAAGGCTGGCCATGCTTTGTCCTTGCCCACATCCTCTGGGCAGGATTCTTGTGATTCATGTATTTTACAGCCCTTTTCCCCCATTACTGCTATTTGCAGAACTGGAAACCGTTTAATAAAGAAAAACTTCTTGATATTTGTCCAGCTTTGTGTTTCCAGTGCAGCTGGAATTAAGGAGCAGGCAGAAGGCTCTTTAATGTGATAAAAGATGCAGAGCCCTCTCCTCTGCTGCTGTTTTCTCTGTTGCTCTCCAGAGATGTGCCAGTGGCTGCAGCTTTGTGCGTGCACTGAGTTCCCAGGTAGGGGAGGAGAGGTGAGAGGGGAGGAAGCCATGGCTGCAACACTCATTTATTTCTCCTTCTCCTCTTCAAAAAGTGCCTTGGGTTCAGCGCCAGGCGGAGTGGCAGTGGCAGTTGTACCGAGATGCTCCTGCTGCTCCGTGGAACAGCTTGACAGAGCCAAGGCTTTGTTTTTGTTTCGCCTTCCTTTTTTATCCCCCCAAATGGCAGCTTGACTGTGGCATTCTGACTTGTCAGGAGGCTGTGAGAAAAGGAACAGGCCCAGCTTTGCCTGTTCGGTGAACCTGACTGGGGAAGCTTTTGACCTTCAGAGTGACAGCAGGAAAAATCCCTGTTTTGACACGAGATGCTCTGGGAGAGCGGGGCTGACGTCACTGCTGCTCCCAGCCCGGGCACCTGCTGCCAGCCCGGCTCTGGCTGGGCACAGCGAGCCTGGATCCCCCTGAGCGCCCCAAATGTGCCAGCAGGATCCTCCTGAGCACCCCAAATGTGCCAG
>NW_024581050.1:710182-711119 GCF_017639235.1 Corvus kubaryi
GTGCTCCCAGGATCCCCCTGAGCGCCCCAAATGTGCCAGCAGGATCCCCCTGAGCACCCCAAAGTGCTGATTTATTGCCAAATGTTGTGATCTGTGGGCTGTGTGTGTGTCTGTATATGCACATTCACTTTATTAATCTGGATATACAAAAGGTTGGCAATGTCTGGTTTTGACAGGTTTTTTTTTTCCCCGATTATTTTCTGCTCCTTTCCTTAGCCCTCTTTGTTTCTTCATTTCCAAAGCACACCCAGTTTTTATTGTGTGGGAAAACCTTTTCTTTAATCACTCCTGATTTTCAATTTAGCTTGAAAATACATTTTCATTCGAAGTGGAGAAGTTAAGCTGAAAATCAGAAAAGCTTGTTTTCCTCTTCCCTTGCATGACTAAAAATAAGGTGCCAGTTCTGCTGCATGAAGTGTGCCATGATGGGAGCTGACAGGTCTGATTTGATAACTGCAATTAGTATTATTTGTTCACTAATACCATTTTAAATAGAAAACAAGATTTGGGAGGGGACAAAGTCCATCTGACAGAGCTGAGAGAGTTTAGATTCCAACTTACTTAATGTTTCTTAAAAGACGTGGGTTTCCATCCTTAATGCAATTCTGTGTCCAAATTAATCTGCTCAGTATTTCCAAGTGTAGCAGCAAAAGATCTCTTGGAGTAGATGTGCACTGAATGGAGCAAAGGCCTTGGGAATCCTGTGAGCTCCCAGTTCATGGCTGGGAACAGGGAATGTGAAGTCCAGGCTCTGTCAGCCCCAGCCCTGAACACAAATCTCTCTGTTCTCTGTGTGTCTGAGAGAAACGGGAAGCAGATCCCAGGGAATCAGCCCAGTCTCTTATTCCTGACTTTAAATCAGGATTCAGAGTGTGATTGAGTCCCACCATTGCCCCGACGCCACCATTGCCCCGACGCCACCATTGCCCCGACGCCA
>NW_024581050.1:711129-711298 GCF_017639235.1 Corvus kubaryi
TGCCCCGACGCCACCATTGCCCCGACGCCACCATTGCCCCGACGCCACCATTGCCCCGACGCCACCATTGCCCCGATCCCACCATTGCCCCGGTCCCACCATTGCCCCGGTCCCATCCCTGCCCCGGTCCCGTCCCTGCCCCGGTCCCGTCCCTGCCCCGGTCCCGTCC
>NW_024581050.1:711308-721716 GCF_017639235.1 Corvus kubaryi
CGTCCTTGCCCCGGTCCCGTCCTTGCCCCGGTCCCGTCCTTGCCCCGATCCCATCCTTGCCCCAATCCCACCATTGCCCCGGTCCCGTCCTTGTCCCGGTCCCGTCCCTGCCCCGGTGCCATCGTTCCCATCAGGGGGTGCTCTGAGCCCCAGTTTTGGTTGTGCCCTTTGGTGAAACAGAGCCCTGAGGAGCTGCTGTGTTATCAGGGACTTGTCCTCACCTTGCTCCTTAATTCCTTGGCTCTGTCCCTCTGTGCCGGTGCTGCCATTTTCTCCTCTGCTGCTTTACACTTCTACGTGTGTCAGAATTAATTTTGTCATCCAGCTCTGCCTTCCAGTCCAGATTGAACCCTCTGGAATAGCTACTTAGACCTGTTTTTTAAAGCTACATCTCATTTCCTTTCTCTAAATTTCCAAAAAAGCATTTTAATCATATTTGGTATTGCAAATTCAATTATTTCTATCTGTGTAATTATCCTCTCGCTACCTAGAGTTCTAAAGTAATTAAAAATGTTAATTGGAAGTATTAAATTAAAAATTAATAAGCAAGGTTGCCTCGTGGTTGGCTGCCCCTTGTCAGGTGATGCAGTGTGGGCTGGGGAAGCCTCGGGGTGGAGCTGATATAATGAAAACTGGATTTTTTTTTTTGTGTATAATGATCATTTTGTGATGTGATTGTGCTCCTCTAAGAGGTGCAGACTGTGGCTTGTCTGAGGTGGTTGGAATCTAATGAGCCTGGATTAAATAAATGGCATTTCTGGGTTAGGAAGTCATGCCCTTGGCCACAAATAGCTCTTTTCCTTTAAAAATAAAAGCTTGCTTGAAATACTAGGAGTGTTTCTTTGCACCCATCAGACATATGTGTAGTTATTTACACTCCTGAGATACCTTAGAGTTTAAAAAAGGAGAGAAAATATCCCCAAACATACAGTTATATCTAACCCTCCCCTGATAATTACCTGTGTGTTGTAGTTGTTTTTATTCTTGTGCTGTGAACCATTTCCATTTGTTTTTGTAAGCAGTGAACTGGAGAAAAATCCCCAAGTACCCCAAAGAGCAAAGAAATACAGCATAGAAACTAAAATGTATTGCTGCAGTAATCATGGCTGTCTGCTAAGTTTGATTATTACTTTATCTTGAATCCGTAAAGAAAAAAATGTCAGGCAGCCTTTGCTGGAATCAGAATTTATGGGAGAACAGAGAGTAGGGAAGGCACCATTGGATCCTTGGTTTGTAAAGAAGCAAAAGGGGATGGGATAAAATCCCTGTGGACACCCCACCTGGAAATCAGGAGGGAGGTGCTGCCTGGGGTGGAACAGGATGGGGATGGCACAGAAGGAATTTTAGGGTAAGTTGGGGATGGCAGTGCCAGGAGTGAGTGGAGGCCTGGATTTGGTATGGGGTGAGAAAGCTGAATTTAATCCAGGAGGGAGGAGGCTTCGGGGGCTGTGGGGGTGGGACTCCTTCACCTTCCCTGCAGCTGGGATCTCTGGGGCTGTGAGGCTGTGCTGCCAGCCCTCACTGCCCTGCTGGTGTTTTTCTCTCTCCCAGATGTCCAGGAGAGCAGATTCTCCCCCTGCCTGCCCCTGCTGCTGAGCCCAGCCCGGGACGAGACGTTCCTGCAGGGATCCCAGATGGATTTCATTGCCCTGAGGTGGGCTGGGGTTCCTGGGGCTGGTTCTTTCCCTGAGTGGCCGGGATCTGCATTGGATAGTTGGATAATGGCAGTTTCTGGGCGCAGAAATGTGGGGGTTACACTGGTTTTGGGGTGTGTGGAGAGAAGGCACCTCTGGATTCTGCCTTCAGAAGAGTTGGAACAAGGGAAAAGCAGGACCAGGCTCTTCTGAGCTTGTCATGCTGAGGCGCCCAGGGAAAATGGGAAAACGAGGGACTCCACCCTCTTCAACATCTCCGTTGCTTTCTTAGACTCTGGAATAAACGTAATGAGATTTTGGGGACAAAAATCAGAGTTTTGTATTTACAGGAGTGAAACATCCATGGACAGTGTTGTGGTTTGGGTGTGCTGGAGCAGTATGTGTGATTTAAAATACAAATTTGGGTTAAAATGCGTAAAGAAAGAGCTGTTTCAGTAAAAGGCTTTGTCTCCTTCATTTCAAGGCTCTCCATTGGCATGCAGTAATATTTAATAGGGTTTGAGGGTATGTTTAATATAAAGGAACTATTAATTAAGTGATCCCCAGTAGGAGTATCAGAACTTTATAGGAATTTGTTGTTTATCTGAGACCTGGCTGCTTTTTATATTTATTTATAAATATATTTATTATTTGAAAAATAACTGAGATAATGAACTGAAGTAGGTGATTTGCATTAATAAACCACAGGCAAGCTGAGATATGTGTAAGTACATACTGCATGTTTTGCTCAGCTGATTTTATTTATTTATTTAATTAATAACAGCCTGTCAGTAAAAAATATTTCAGCCCTAAGCAGGATGAAAAATATTGCCATACTAAGAAATTGATATTGTTATAATATTATTTTTGAGCCTTTATTTTATAGATTTTTGGTATTTCTTTACATTCCTTCAGGTTTTGCCCCTTTAAGGGATGTATTTGTGTATTTATGTGCATTTATGTGAGTGTTGCTAACCCCCAGTTGTTACCTGAAGTTCTTTTCCCTCTGATTTAAACCAGAGATGTTGAAACAAAAGATGTGATCAGAAATTCACCTGTCTTGCCCCTTCCAGAGGAATCCCGGATGTTTCTGGAGCATCCCTGGAGCGTTCGGAGCCTTCCCACGTCCATGGAAGCGCATCCCTGAGGGACGCAGCCCCTCCCAGAGAGCTCTGCGCTTCATCCCAGCACTGCCATCCCGTCGGACCCGCGGATCCCGGAGCTGCCTCCCAGAGCTCCCTGTCTGGGGAGCGCCTGGGCAGCGAGGAGGGGGCCGGGGACAGGGGCACCGAGCAGGAGGCAGCGGTGCCCCGGAGCGGGGGGCATCCAGCACACCCCGCTCCAGAGGAGGTGCTGGGAAAGGGGCTGGAGCGGCCCTGGAGCACAGCTGGGAAGGATGGACTCTCCCCCCCTGGCAGTGACGGCCCAGCAGCTGGGTCTGAGCTTTCGGAGAAGGACAAGGAGTCCCCAGGGCAGGAGGAATCCTCGTCCTCGGGAAACTCCTCCTACGCAACAGCACTGACCAAATTCTCAGAGAGGAGTGAAGGGGGGATGCGGAAGGAAAAGGTAAAAGTGCTTGGGAGTGAGGCAGGAGTCCTGGAGAAGCAGGAAAAAGGAAAGAAGGTGCCTGAGCTCGATTTGCCAAACAATTTCTCCAATGGCTTGAGGAGAGGCCATTCTAAAAACTCAGGTGCTCAAGACGTTCTTTGTGCAGCGACTGCCGAGCCGGGCAAAGGCGCGCTGGAGGAGCACGGAGTGGAGCTGGAGGGCTCTGAGGGCTTGAGGCTCAGGGCTGCTCCTGGGGAACTGCAGGGAGCTCTCCTGGATCATCAGCAGGAGCAGCCGTCAGGGAGACTGGGGCGAGAGGAGCTTGTCCCTGCTGTGGCAGGCACCGGGGCCTGGGCACCCAGGCAGCCACAGGGGCCGGCCACGGACACAGCTCCGGGCACCGAGGGGTGCCCGGGGGGAGCAGGGCCTGCGGGAGGCAGGGATGAGCTGACTGGCTCGGACTTCTCCATCGAGAGCGGCCACAAAGGCACGGAGATTTCCCCCTCCTTCAGTCTGGGGGCTGAGGGCTCGTTCTCCGTACACCTGCCTCATCCCAACTTCCAGTCCACTCCGGGGATATTCCTCAAGAAAGCTGGGAAGGCAGAAGGACGTGGAGTCCTGGTGATCCCTTCGGACTTTCAGGCCTCTTCTTTGTGTTCAAATGAAGAAACCTCAGGGAAGCCCCCTGCCCATACCCCTGGATCCCTTGGGAAGCAACATCATCCCCAGAGTGCTCCGAAAGAAACGTGTGAACATTTCGAGTCCTTGAAGCCGGAATCCCCCCAGCCTGGCAGGATCCAGTCCTTCCCATCGCTGAGTTTCATGGAGAAGGTGGGAGCTTGGAACATGAGCCAGCCAGAGGAGGTTCCTGACGCCGTGAGCTCCGGTGTCCCAGCTGGGTTTCCTCCTGGAAGGAAAGCCTCCAGTGCACTTGCCATGGCTCCAAGCAGTATTTTATCGGTACAGAAAAGTCTTAGAGATCCCCAGGACTGTGCTGCTCCTTCCTGCAGGGAGGCAGGTTCTCTGGGAAGTTTGCACTTCCCTCACACAGAGCCGCTGCCTGCCCCCCGTCTGAGCAGATCCCGGTCTGACAATGCCGTGAATGTTTGCAGCAGGAGCAGAGCCTGGGCTGGAGTTACCCCAGCAGCAAACTCTGCAGAGGCCCTGCAGCCTCCAGGAGAGAAGAGTCCTGCCTTGGGAGGGTTGGACAGCACCTCAGGAGGCTGCACGACACCAGAGGTTGTTCCTGGATCTCGTGGTGAGGATGTGGAAAGCACCGCAAGGCGAAGCTCAGCCCCAGCTGTGTTTGTGTCCAGTGTTGCTCAGCTCCCTAAAAAGGATGGAAGCTCCCCAGCTGATGAGCACAAGGATTGTGATGCTCAGGAAAATCAACCCCTCAGCCTAAATATCCCCACTGGACACAACATCATGGACAGCTTTGGAGCCATTTCCCTGGAGAGTCTGGATGTTCCTGTCAGTTCTGGGGAGCCTCAGGGGGCCCTGGGCTCTGCTCGGGGCTCTGCTCAGGGCTCCCTGGTGGTGCCCAGGCCCTGCCCCAGTGCAGGAGGGGACACTTCCATCCCTGCTGGAGCAGTGCTGGAGACTCCAAAGAAAGAAGAGTTTAATATTGAAGAAAGGATCCCAGTAAGTTTGGTTCTAATTTAAACTCTGGTTCCAGAGTTATCCATTTCTTTTCCCATAGTTATCAGGTTTTTTCCCCAGAGTTATCCATTTCTTTTCCCATAGTTATCAATTTTTTTCCCCAGAGTTAACCATTTCTTTTCCCATAGTTATCATTTCTTTCCCCAAGTTAACCATTTCTTTCCCCAGAGTTATCCATTTTTTTCAGTTACACTTTTTTTTCAGAGTTTTCCATTTGTTTGTCACATTTCCATTTTTCCCCACTGCTCTTTTAGGAGAGGTTTTAGTCATTACAGCCAAAATAAATGGTTTTACACAGGGCTGTGCTACAGTGAATTTCATCCATGATACTGGTTCAGCTTATCTTCAATAGAGGTGGGAAATATTAGTAATATTTAGTAATATTTGCTTTGGCCAAAGAAAGGGTTGGATATGGGAAAGGTGCCTTGTCTTTCCCAGGGACAGCTGAGTGTAGGGGAGCAGAAGGAACAAGAAATGGGAGCTGGTGGCTCTTTCAGAAGATCAGGTTCTCATGATCCAGATGTGAGGTTCAGACTCAGGTGCTGAGTGAGGAGAGCTGAGCTCCACCCCCCAGCTCTGCAGGAGCAGCAAAGCCAACACAGCTCCTTGGAAATGAAATTCCTTTTTTCCCTATGAATTCTCATTTTGCTTGTTCACCTTGTTCCAGTTTCTGAGGCCTCAATTCTGAATTCTTGATGTGTTCCTCATAAAGGACCTTCAGAGCTTCTTCATCCCTTCCCTGCTTTCCATCCTGCCTGGCTAATCCAGATTTCCCCGTTTGGGGGGCTGGAGGCAGTGGAGAGCACTGGGCAGCCATGTGAAGTGCAGTAATAGCTGTTGGGGGGTAGAGCAAATGAGATGCAGATTTATGGTAATGACAAACATGTAATTATGCTCTGAGTAAGAGGCTGCTCCTCTCACAAGATGACTCCATAATCATCAGGTCTTTGGGAATGTGCTCTGGAAGCTCTTTTCACTCTGTTGTCTTTGCAAACCCGTGGGGAAACAAATATAAATGTTGTAGGGAGGGTGTTTAGATGAAATTCATGAGGCAGAGAGATGACTTCTGTTCCTGGCTATAATTACACATTCTCCAGCCTGGTTCTGAGGAATTCTGCTCCTGTAAGTCACTGGCAGGTAAAGGAGATCAGGTCACCTACCTGGCTGTTAATGTCTAAGTTTGTAATAAACCCACAGGAAATGGAGTTGGCTGTGATGTGTGAGGTAATTGATTTAATTTTCCTGGCTAGTTTAGGACATAGTGTGGACAAGTTGAAATTAATTTGCCCTACAGGTGATGAAGTCAAGGGAAATTCTGGCTGGTTTTTTCCTGCATGTAATAATGTCTGTATGTAAACCAGCTCTGACAAAAGTGCTCCCAACTATTTGCCTTGAAGGCTTGAACAAACTTGTCCTAAAAAACAAGGAGCTTCCCTGCTGCTGGCTTGAATTCCCAAGTCTGCCAGTGTTTTCTGTGCAGCAGTTTTTTGGGGAGGGAGAAGGTGTTTAACCCAAACCTTTGTGTTCTCCTCCCAGCTGCAGTTCAGCAGCCTCCCCTGAAGAATCCGAATTCTCACTCCTGCAGTGTCCAGTGCTGGGGTGAAGGAGCTCTGCCAGCCCAGGACCCACGGCATTCTCCGAGTGTTTGTTCCTTGTTTTCCCAGGTCTACCTGCGGAACCTGGGCATCGAGCAGTCCCCTGGCACCATCCTGGCGCCCTTCGTGCCCCGGCGGCCCCTCCGGGAGCTGGAGTTCTCCCCCGTGGAGCTCAGGACCCTGAAGGATCCCCTGGACAGGCTGGCCCGGGCCCCTCCACAGGCACAGGGTACGGGGAGGGGTTTGGGAGGCCTGGAGAGCACTGACCTCCCCCACCTGTGGGGTCAGGGGTGTTCGTGGGGGTTGAGCTTCTCCCATCTCCAATAGATTCTGGCATTGGGAAGTATCCACAGCTCTGAAAAGCTGCCTCCAAGGGATCCAGGACTGTGGGGCAGCTGCCAGGCAGTGCAGGGACACTGTGTCTTTATTCCCTTTATTTCTCTGTGTACAAGAGTCCTTGAGAAGGATGTGGTTTGTATCTTGAGATTGAAGAAATGGGACCAGACTTTTTCTTCCTGGGAGAGGAATAAGTCTTGGTTTCTTTTTCATTCTGGGATTTCTTGGTGTGACAAAAAGTTGTCAGTATTTTTATAACTGACCAGATCTGCTCCTAAATCCATCCACCCATCATCATCATCAACCAAATCAGAGTGGCCTTACCAGGGCTGAGTCATTTCTGAGTGCTCAGGCAGGGTTAGGGTGGCTTCAGGGCCTTGCCCCATGTCATTAAAATGTGAAAATGTGCATGAAAACTCCTTCCAATGTGTCATTTCCTGAGAGTGTCCTGGTTTGGGATTTGCACCTGTGGGAAGCTGAAGGCTCCTCACGAGTCCCTGTGTGACCCTTTCCATTCTGACCTCAGCCCCCTGCACTGGCCGGGTTCTGTGACCAGATGTTCTCTTGTTTTCTTTTATCATTTTCCCCTTCTTTGAGGGTTATGGGAGACCTGGCAACTTAAACCACTTGGCTTTTGGGACAGGGGAAGATTTGTCCTCAGTAGAACCATGGAATCATTGAGGCTGGAAAAGCCCTCTGAGCCCATCCAGTCCAACCATCCCCAGCACTGCCAGGGCCACCCCTGCCCCATGTCCCCAGGTGCCACATCCACAGGGCTCTGAAATCCCTCCAGGGATGCCCCGGGCAGCTGTGCCAGGCCTGGACAGCCTTTCCATGGAGGAATTTTACTTTTGTAAACCAGGTGTTCATTTGGACATCCAAGCACCACTGGGTCATTTATCCAAGAGCGTTTATTTCAAATCCAGTCTAAGCAGTTGTTTAAAAGCAAGGAACTTCAGTTACCAGGGAAAGGTTCTTCCCCCAGAGGGTGCTGGGCACTGCCCAGGCTCCCCAGGGAATGGGCACGGCCCCGAGGCTGCCAGAGCTCCAGGAGCGTTTGGACAGCGCTGCCAGGGGTGCCCAGGGTGGGGCTGTTGGGGGGTCTGGGCAGGGCCAGGGGTGGGACTGGGTGATCCCATCCAACTCAAGATTCTCTATAGTTCTCTGATAAGTTTTGCATTTTCTTTGATGTTTAGCTGAAATACTCTTGAGATCTTTCAGGAGATAGTTCTTGTGGAGATCTTAGTTCAAGTCTCATTCTAAGAACAGCATCCTAAATATTTTCCAGGATTTGAATTCTTCCCTCCCTTTATGTGCCCTCTAGTACAAGTATTTGCTGATGCCTCTGTGTTCTGGAGCCTCCAAATTGATGAATGTTGTGTTCCTTTGTAGGTGAATTGCTGCCAGCCTTTGAGATGTCACACGTGAGCTTTGACTCCGACATCTCCACTCCGAGCGTGTCCATCCCCGTGGAGTCCGAGGCTGGTTCGGGTGCGCTGTCACCCCGGGAGCTCTGTCCCAGCTTCCCAGGGCTCTTTGGAGAGGCCCCAGTGAGCCAGGGCAGCGTGTCAGGGCCCCAGCTGGAGGTGGCTGCCCCAGGTCCCACAGCCCGGGGTGCAGAGTGTTCCACGGGATCTGCTGGAGCAGAGCCGGGCCCGCCCCGCTGCTCCTCGGGCAGGGAGAGTCCCTGGCTGGGTGGGACAAGTGCTCGGGATCCGCCTGCTGACCGTGGGCCCAGGAGCTCGGACAGCAGCCTGCAGGAGTGGGCTGCTGGAATTTTGTCTGGAGTCGAGAATAAAATGGAATCAGACAGAGGGTCGCAGACCCCCAGCATGGGAAGTGAGAGCAGCAAGGGGCAGGAAGGAGATTCCCTGATGGGCTCTGGGGCCCTGCGGGAGCTCCGTGAGCTGCTGGCGCAGGCAGAGGAGCTCGCTGCCAGCTGTGCTCATCCTGCTTCCCCCACAGCCTCCTGCAGAGAAACTGGGGAGTCTTCCCCAGTGCTGCTTAGGAAGGAGGATGATCCCAAAGATTCCAGGTTAGGGAAGGACTGGATCCCTCAGCTGCAGAAAAGACTGCCGTGGGATGAGGCCACGACCCCGAGGGGTGTGCGGGGAGAGGGGCTGGGGATAAATGCTCTGGGTTCTGACCCCTGTCGTTTGGGATGGGGAAATCCTTTGGGTGTCGGTTTGCAGCGCAGTGAAGGGCTGAAGGGAATGGCCCAGGAGCCGAGGACAGGAAAATCCGCGGGGAGGTCGGAGCCCGAAGGGTGCAGCAGCGTGACCACAGACAGGAACCAGCCTGCCCGTGTGGGGCTGGCACAGAGCAGTGCCAGCAGCGACCTCAGCACCGGGACAGCTCCGGAGCTGGGCAGTCCCCCTCCCCTGGAGCCCCTGGGCAGCATCCCCGCTGTCCTGGGCAGCTCCCGGAGCTCCTCGTCCCTGGCTGGGGTGGCTGGAAGGGCAGGAGGGACGCGAGGGAGCGACGACAGCAGCAGTGGGGATTCCCTCAGTGCCCGTGTCAGGAGCCTCCTGGGGAACCCTCCGTGCTCCCAGCAGCCGGGCAGTGCCATGGGGGCATTCCAGAGCATCCTGCCTGCAGCTGGGGCTGCCAGGATCCAGGCAGGGAGCGGCAGCAGCAGCGGGGATTCCCTGGCTGCCCGAGTCCGGAGCCTCCTGAGGCCTGGGTCTCCTGGGATTGATGCCAGCCGGATCCTGAGGAGTGCAGAGGAGCAGGAGAGGAAGATCCGAGGTAAGGACACTTCTCAGGTGGGTTTATCATGCGCCGTGTCAGAGGGCACATCTGGGGTTAGGGGTGGGTGTAAGGGATGGGATGTGGAGGCTGGCAGAGCTGAGTCTGCTCCCTGCTTCAGAGGGGATTATTTGGTATTAGAATGAGAAGCTTTAATGGGACAGGGCTTAAATGAGGGATGCTTCACTGTAATCTTCTGTGCTGTGGTAGAATGGGGATGGAATTGAGCTTTTCCAGTCTGAAAACCTTTTCCTGACATCAGCGCAAGGAAGTATTTTGTCCACACAGGTATTATCAGGAATGTGGGAAGGAATTTTGTGAGTGAGCTCTGACTTGTGTCTGAGACTACAAGGATGACAGAACCAGGAAAGGGTCTTGGGTCCATCTCTCCGAATAAATTATTCAAAGAGCCATTTTACATCGTATTTCTGGTCATTCCAGGAGCTCTGGAATTTGGTGTGGTCTTTGTTCTTTGGTTTCTTTTTTGGTCTTTGTTCTCTCAGCTGGGGTAACCAGAAATGCATGGCTTTGATTTTAAGTTAAAAACTGTTCTCATTCATGAAACGGGAAAGGAAACCTCTCCTGGTTTGTGTTTTTGGCAGCCTGGGTGAAGCTGAAACTGGCCAGCCAGTCCCAGGAGTCTGGGCCAGACTGGGATGAGGAGACCCAGCAGAAGATTGAGAGAATAAAGGCAGAGCTGCTTCCGAAGACTAGGAACGCTGCACAAGCCAAGGTACAAACCAACTCAGGTTGGGGGAAATGCTGCTGCACCTGCTCTTGGGGGGTTTTAGGGTTTTTTTATGGTTTTCCCAGGCAGTTTGGGGTGGTTTGGGTGTGAGGGGTGACACTCAGCTGCAGATGTCCCAGAGGAAGGGATGTGGGGGG
>NW_024581050.1:721726-723829 GCF_017639235.1 Corvus kubaryi
GGGGACACTGGGGATCCCTGCCAGGGTCCCACTTGGACTGGCAGTGTCCTGGCCACCCTGTCCAGCAGGGGAAGGGACAGCCCGATGTGGCTCCATTTGGGCTGAACTGCTCCTTTTGCCGCCTTGGTCGCCTCTTTCTGGGCTCTGGTTCAGTTTGGGTGCAGGTGGCAGCAGCCTCTGTCCCCTGTGCCACTCGCCCAGCCTGGCCTGCCCTGAGGCAAGGACCACACTTGTGCCCTGCCCTGCCCTCCTTGTCCCTCTGCCTGAGACCTCGTGGCTTCCACAGAATCCCAGAATCCCAGGGTGATTTGGGTTGGAAGGGACCTTGAAGATCCAGCGCCACTCCTGCCATGGCAGGGACACCTTCCACTGTCCCAGGGTGCTCCAAGCCCCGTCCAGCCTGGCCTTGGACACTGCCAGGGATGGGGCAGCCCCGGTTCTCTGTCCCTTGGTGGGTTTGTGTCCCCGTGGTGAGCAGGGCAGAGCTGATCCCTGCAGGATGAGGCTCTGCTTCCACTTCTGCCTCTCACCAGCAGCTGTGGGAGGCTGGGCCTGGCAGAATCCCCTTCCTGCTGCTGTTGGGGTACAGACCCAGCCACCACGGTGTCCCCCAGGGCCCCCAGTGACTGCAGGGGAGCTTCTGGTGTGCAGGAAGGGGAACTGGGGGTTCCTGTGCACATTTTAGGGCTGTGGGCAGTGGGGGTTGGTAGTGGGGGTAGAAAGCTGAGGAGCAAAGCTCAGCCCTGTGTCCGGCTGGTGCTCTGGGCCTGGAAGTGTCAGTGTCCTCTCCTGACCCTCGTTCTGGCTCAGTGCCCCTTTGCCTGCTGGAGGGGGGCAGGAGTGTGAGGAGCAGCCCTGGGGGCTCTGTGCCTGGGTGGGCCCTACTCTGGGTGGGCAGGGCAGGGCAGGAGGGTGAGCTCTGGGTGAGCTGAGGGGACAGTGGCACAAAAGGGACCTGAGCACCCGGAGCACCCAAGACTGGCTGCAGGGACAGTGTGGGGACACAGTGTGGGGACATCCAAGCTGCTGCCTCAGCCCTCAATGGCCTCATGGGCCAGTGAGGCCGGGCTAGACCTCGAATGTTCTTTTTCCTGGCCCTGGGAGATCTGCTCACTCTCCAGAAGTGTCCTGGGAGTGTTTTCCTCCCCCCGTGCTGGAGGAGAAGACTCATCCTGCCCTCCCTTCCCCAGGGCCTCTGCCCTGCCTGGAGGGGACATCCCCCTGGACTGAGTCCTGGGTCAGCCCGGGATGTGCCCGGCTCAGCCACCCCAGCTCCGGTTCCCTGGGCATGGCAGGAGGATTTGGCTTTCCTGCGTCCTCAGCCCACCTGTCCATCCCTGTCCCCACGCTGTCCCTGTGTCCCCACTCTGGCCAGGCCCTTGCCTTGCCAGCCACCCACGTGTCCCCTGCCAGGAACCAGACTGAGCGGCTCTCTCCGGTCTGAGCTGTGACTGGAATCGCTGGTGCCAGGCACCCGCTCACAGGCGGGCTGGGAAGCCACAGACGTGCCCACAGTGACATTTCTGGGGCCAAACTGCTGCGAAATAGAAAGCGAGAGGCGGGGGGGCTGTGCTGGGAGTGCTGCTGCTTTATGTTCTTCCTCCGCAGAATTAAACCTTTGGGACGGGGCCAAACCCCCAAAACTGAGAGCTAAACTGAGAGCAGGGCAAAACCTGGCCCTCCCTGTTCTTCTCGGGATGACTGAGTGCCCTGCAGGGTGCTGCCCTTCCACGGGGACCTGCCATCCCCACCAGCACCTGCCATCCCCATCCAGACCTGCCATCCCCACTGGGATCTGCCATCCCCACCGGCACCTGCCATCCCCATCCAGACCTGCCATCCCCACTGGGACCTGCCATCCCCACTGGGACCTGCCATCCCCACGGGGCTGCAGGCTGCCAGTGGGATGCCCATCACCCTGGAATCTGGGCAAGGTCACACAGACCTGGCCAGTGCAGGGTCACAGCGGTGCCAGCTCAGGCCTGGAGCTCTGCAAGGGGGACAGGACGGGGACACGGGGATGGCTCAGCTGGTTTGGGGGTGCTGGGGGGACACGGGGATGGCTCAGCCGGGTGCCGGGGGAGCTCAGGGGGACACGGGGAT
>NW_024581050.1:723839-735844 GCF_017639235.1 Corvus kubaryi
GGGATGGCTCAGCCGGGTGCCGGGGGAGCTCAGGGGGACACGGGGATATGGCTCCGCCGGGTTCAGGCTCAGAGGTTCGGTGTGTCCCAGTGCCGGGAGCCCTGGAGCAGCTCCCGGCTGCTCACCCCGCTCTCCCCCCGCAGGCTGTTGGCTCCGGGCTACACGGAGACGCACTACAGCGAGGACGGACAGCCCGTGACGGTGACCCCGAACCACACGGTGGGTGCGGGGACGCTCACCTCTGTGTCTCGGGGGGTTTTGGCACTCGGGATGGAGCCAAAGCGTTTCCCTGGCAGCATCCCCGGCGCCCGTGGCAGCAGGAATGCGGCAGCACGCGGCTCCTGCGGCTCTTGGCCCCGGGACAGCACCTCGGGACACAAACACAGGCAGCACCCGGCCCTCCCGATGTCCCCCACCGGCCTCCTGTCAGCCTTCCAGCGCCGCGCCGGGCGCTGGGCTGCGTCCCGGGCCGAACTCCGGCTTCTGGCTCCTCCCGCTCCCGGTGCAGGGGACAGCGCCTGCCTGGCTGGGAAAAGGAAAAGGGGAAATGGAAAGGGGGAAATGGAAAAGGGGTGCTTTTCTGGGATCAGCGCACGGGGATTGTTGCCCCCAGCCCTCGAAGGAAGGCCTCCACTGTCTCCCTCCAGGAGCACTGTCACTACCACGGCCACGTCCGCGGCCACGGCGGCTCCTGGGTCGTGCTCAGCACCTGCTCGGGAATACGGTATGGGGGAAGGGGCAGGGTATGGGGGAATCAGGATTGGAGGAATGCCGGGTCGGGGGGTTGTGGAGCTGGCAAAGGGGGGGATGGATCCACTGCTCCTTCTCCCTGCAGGGATCCCCTTCGGGACCACCTGGAGCAGCACCGATGCTCCTGCAAGCGCCGCTCCAAATGCTTGACCTGGCTGATTTTCCCATCACTCCCATCTTGTCCTTCTTCCTTCTCCCATCCTTCACCCAGCCCCAGCACTGGGCAGGCTGGGGCAGAGTCCATATTTCTGGCAGCATGAGCTTACTCCCAGGAATTGTATCCCTGGAGGGGGCAAGTCCCTGCACCCAGAGTGGGGTGTCCCAGGCTGGGCTTTGTTCCTGTGCTCTGACCTGGGGAAGTTTTGGTGCCGAGGGTTTGTTTGCCCCTGGGGCTGTGTGGGCAGAAATCCCCAACTCTTGTCCCTGCTCCCACTCGGGTATGGACCAGGCTGACGTGCCATGAGCTTGTGGGGCCTCAGGGGCTGGGGGAGCCGGAGCGGGAGCACCACAGGAGTCATCGGGGCTGTTCCTGTTTCCAGGGGCCTTATCGTGCTCAGCAGCAACACCAGCTACTACCTGAGACCCCTGGGGAGCCCTGAGCCAGGTCTGCATCTCATCCACCGAGCAGAGCACCTGCCCGTGCCCAGGGGCACCTGTGGGCATGGCCATGACCTCGGGAGCGCCATCGGTGGCATCGCCCAGCTCTTCCAACCGCAGCACCCACGGGTAAATCCTCACGGGTAAATCCTCATGGATAAATCCACCTGGGTAAATCCACCCAGGATAAATCCACTCAGGGTAAATCCTCACGGGTAAATCCACCCAGGTAAATCCTCACGGGTAAATCCACTCAGGGTAAATCCTCACGGGTAAATCCACCTGGGTAAATCCACCCAGGATAAATCCACCTGGGTAAATCCTCACAGGTAAATCCACCCAGGTAAATCCTCACGGGTAAATCCTCATGGGTAAATCCACCCAGGTAAATTCACCTGGGTAAATCCTCACAGGTAAATCCACTCAGGGTAAATCCTCATGGGTAAATCCACCCAGGTAAATTCACCCAGGATAAATCCACCTGGGTAAATCCACCCAGGTAAATCCTCATGGGATCTGTCTGGGGACAGGCAGAGGGCCATGAGGGGCTCTTGGCACCGCTGACAGCTCCCATGTTCCCGGCAGCTGGGCGGGGCTGTGCAGGCAGGTGGGGTGGGAGGGTCTGTGTGGGTGGCTTGCCTGGCTGGAGTTTGGGCAGGAGACCCCAAAGAGAGGACGCGTGGGTTGGGTCCTGGTGCTGTGTCCTACAGTGTGGGACATGACGTGAGGTCGTTTGGAGCCACCCAAATGTTCCTTGTCACCTCATGCCTCAGTTTCCCCTCTCAGCTGTCCCTCCTGAGCAGCTCTGTGGTGTCTGGAGGGTCCCAGAGCTGAGGGCTGCCCCTCTTTGCTGAGCCCTGTGTCTGCCTGCAGGCCAAGAGAGATGCCTGGAGGACCATGAAGTACATGGAGCTCTTCATCGTTGCTGATCACACCCTGGTGAGTGCTGGGGGGCAGAAAACCAGGGTCCCTATCTGCCTCCATCCCGGATTTTCCCTGTGACCCTTTCCCATCCTCACCTCTCTCCAGTACAGGAACCAGAACCTCAACCTGGGCCACACCAAGCAGCGCATCGTGGAGATTGCAAACTACGTGGACAAGGTGAGGGACCTGCCAGGCCCTTGTGTGACCCTCAGGGACTGTCCCCGTGTCACCGGGCAAGGAATCACAGAGTTATGGAATTGTTAATGTTGGAAAAGATCTCTAAGTCCTTCGAGTCCAACCATTCCCCAGCACTGCCAAGGCCACCACTGACCTTGTCCCCAAGTGCCACATCCACGCAACTTTAAATCCCTTCAGGGCTGGGAACTCCACCCCTCTGCTGGGCGGCTGTGCCAGGGCTTGGCCACCCATCAAGGAATTGAGGAGTTCTCTGAGCGATGGTGGGAAGGGCTCTGTCACCCGTGGGCTGAGCTCAGCAGGGAAGCATTCACTGGCTCCTGCCTGGGACAGTGCCAGCCTCTTTGGCAGAGAAGGGACACACTGAGGTGTTGTCACTGAACGTCACCGTGCCACCCTGACTGGCTCCTGTGCCCACACCTGTGCCTGTGGAGCCCGTGCTTGCAGGTGGGTTTGGGACAGGTGTATCCTGGAGTCACACAGCTGGAGGGAAACACAGAGACCCACCAGCTGCAACGCCACACCAGGGATGGAGGATGTCCAGGGAATTCCAATCCCCACGCCCTCCACCTGTCCCCTGCTGCAGTTTTACAGGCTGCTGAACATCAAGGTGGCCCTGATCGGGCTGGAGGTGTGGACGGAGCGGGACCAGTGCGCCGTGAGCAGCGACGCCAACGCCACGCTCTGGGCCTTCCTGCAGTGGAAGAAGTCGCTGAGGGCGCGCAAGAAGCACGACAATGCCCAGCTGCTGACGTGAGCCCTGGGCTGGGGACACCGGGCGGGGCTCCCAGCGGGGCTGGGCACTCCAACCCCCCCGGTGCTGAACTGCGCCTGTTCTCCTGCCCGGGCAGAGGGAAGACCTTCGGGGGCACCACCATCGGCATGGCTCCGCTGGAGGGGATGTGCAGCGCCGATAACTCCGGAGGGGTCAGCGTGGTAAGGGGGGCTGGGGGTCCCCACCGGCCTGGGGGAGTTCTCCATGGGGTTGGAGGAGCAGCCCCCTGGAGCTGGGGTGCAGCCTGAGGGTGAGGGGTGGTGCTGGTGGCTCCTGACCCCCTCAGGTGTTGGCCAGGTACAAAGGGGGGGTGAGAAGGGGCTGTTAAAGGTCTCCCAGCCCAGGT
The DNA here is from genome assembly GCF_017639235.1 of Corvus kubaryi. Lineage (NCBI taxonomy): Eukaryota > Metazoa > Chordata > Aves > Passeriformes > Corvidae > Corvus > Corvus kubaryi. The sequence goes on from NW_024581050.1 coordinate 727,427, forward strand.
CCAGCCCCAGCTCCCAGCTGGCAGCAGCGTTGGGATCTCCTGTGCACTCCATGAAGTGCAGCACTCCATGCTGCTGTCCCTCATGAGGAGACCCTGCCTGAGCCCTGCTTGTGCTCTCTGGATTTCTCTGGATCCCTGCCCAGACAACTTCTCCTCCTCCATGGTGGCCCTGGTCACCTGTGATCCCTGGGTGGGGTGGTGGGGGCACCCAGGTTTCTGGTTTTTGGGATGTGCCCTGAGTTTTAAGCAGTTGGCTCCAGCCAAAGAGCTTCCCCAGAGCCAATTTCAGCCGACCAAGCCCCACTGCTGCCATGAACCTTCCTCCAGCCCCATCTCCCTCGGGATCCAGCTGCATCCCGGGGTGTGTGGTCCCTCCGTGGGCCCAGCCCCATTCCCGGCTGTGGGATCAGCCCGTCCCTTGCTCACGGTGGCTGTGCTGACCCCTCCCCTCGCGGTGCAGGACCACGCGGAGCAGCCCATCGGAGCCGCCGCCACCATGGCCCACGAGATCGGCCACAACTTCGGGATGGTCCACGACACCAAGGGCTGCTGCGTGGAGGCCACCCCAGAGCAGGGCGGCTGTGTCATGGCAGCAGCCACGGGGTGAGTGGTGCTGGCCCTGGGATGTGTTCCCAATGCCCTGGATGTGTCCCCAAAGCCCCCAGCAGGCTGTGGGTGCTGGGTGGGCTGGGAGTGGGCAGGGAATGTTGTCACCTCTGCTCTGGATCAGGCTGGGAGAGCTGGGAATGTTGCCCTGGAGAAGGGAAGGAGCCAGGGAGAGCTGCGAGCCCCTTGCAGGGCCTAAAGGGGCTCCAGGAGAGCTGCAGAGGGACTGGGGCCAAGGCCTGGAGGGACAGAACAAGGGAATGGCTTCCCAGTGGGAATTCCTGGCTGGGAGGGTGGTGAGGCCCTGGAGGGTGGTGAGGCTGCCCAAAGCTGCCCCTGGATCCCTGGCAGTGCCCAAGGCCAGGCTGGACACTGGGGCTTGGAGTAGCCTGGGGTGGTGGGAGGTGTCCCTGCCCATGGATGGGGGGGCACTGGATGGGCTTCATAATCCATCTGGTTGGCGCCAGTTTCCTTTCCAAACCCCTTCTCCCGTTGGGTTTTCCCTCTCCTGACGATACGCTCATCCCGGATATCCCTGCACTGCTGAGGAGCAGCTGTTTATTCCCTTTTTTTGAAGCCACCTGCTCTTCCAATTAGGAAAGAGCAGTGGGACCCCAGTTGTTGTTTCAGGGTGTTCCCGGGCTGTTCCCTCTTGGCTCTCAGGGCTGCCAGACCCTGGTGTTGATCCCACAGGATTTAACCTCTGCCTGGGAGGATTGTGGTGGGGAAAAGCAAATTTTTGGCTGTGTTCAGCCCGTCCCTATTTGCACATTAAATGAGTATATAAAAATATATATAGGGTATATTGGCTTGCTCAGCCTCAGTGACCTGCAGGCACTTACAGGTTTCCCTCCAGCTCAAGAGACTTCAAAACCTCTGTTATAAAATGTCCTCTGTATCATCTCGAGAATGAGATGTCCTGATATTAAAATAAACTTATTTTTCAGTGTTAAGAGGAAATGAAACCTTTTCTAAGAAGGAGGAAATGCTTCCTTCTTCTTAAACCACCAAAACCCCACAAACTGTGAAATTAGAGAAGAATCTTGCTCAGAGCTTCTGTAGAAAATGAGTGCTTCTCCTGTTCCTCAGCTCCTTACACATTGTAGGCTCCGACTATTTTATTTTTTGCAGCTCCCTGGGTCCTTTTTGGTGGTTTTTTTATCCATATTTCTTTAATTTTAAATTATTTCACCCATCTCAGCCGGGGGGTGTTTCAGCAGCCCAGGTGGGTGTTTCCTGTCCCGGTTGAGTGAGAACAGGAAGGCTTGAGGTTTGAGCTGTGGGGAGCAGAGGGTCCCTGCCGGAGGGGGCACCTGCCTGTGGGGGCTCGGGGGGGCTGCAGTGTCCCAGGGCAGAGGTGACACCTGCACCAGCGCTGAGCTCAGGCTCTGCAGGGTGGGGCTCACACCAGGGGGTTCCAGGCTCAGGAGGTTCCATGCAGGGGGGTTGACGTTCCAGGGGCGATGGACAGGGGCTCTGCCTGCCCCCATCCCATTCCTGAGGATTTTGGGTTCAGTGGTGTCCCCTGGTTGTTGGTCTGGCTGTGCCAGCTGGGGTGGGAGATGTTCCTGGGCTCACTGAGCCATGGGGAATCTGCTCTTGGCAGGGTTTGTGCCGGTTTGTCCACGTCCCAAATTCCCAGGTCTGACCGATTTTCCACCTTCTCCTGGCCCTGCTGCCCCCTCTCCCCACCTGTCCCGCTCTGTCCCCACACAGCCACCCCTTCCCTCGCGTGTTCAGCTCCTGCAGCAAGAGGCAGCTGGAGAGCTACTTCCAGAAGGGAGGGGGAATGTGCCTCTTCAACCTGCCCGACACCAAGGACCTGGTGGTGGGACGGAAATGTGGCAACGGCTTCCGGGAGGAGGGCGAGGACTGTGACTGTGGGGAGGTGGAGGTACGGAGTGAGCCCCCCCTGGGAGGTGGGGGTGCAGGTGGGCCCCTCCTGCAAGGTCGGGGTGCAGGTGGGCCCCTCCTGCACAGCTCTGCAGCCCGGCTCAGCTGAGGAACTCCTGCACAGGGGGTTTCCAAGGGAAGGGTTTGCAGTCACAGGAACTCCATCCCAAGGGCTCTTCCCAGTCCCACCTTCGTGAATCCATTTATCCCAGTCCTGACTTTCTCCTTGACCTTTCCCTTAAGTGCCCAGTTCTTCCTCATCCCCTCCGTGCCTCAGTTTCCCTGCTGGCGGGATGAGAAGGGCAATGCTGTGATGGGTGGAGAAGGGGCTGGGGGCAGTGCTGGGGAAGGGATGGAAGCACTGCCCATGGAGCTGTCCTCTCTCCACGCAGGAATGCACCAACCCCTGCTGCAACGCTCACAACTGCACGCTCAAGGAGGGGGCCCAGTGTGCCCACGGCGACTGCTGCCACAACTGCAAGGTGAGACCCCGCCCTGCCCTGCCCTCCCCGTGCCCATGGGATGAGGTGGAGACCTGGCCCCACCATTCCCTTGGGACTCCAGTGCTGCTGGTCCATAAGGTCACTCCCTGTGCCCGAGGAGGAGGAGGGTTAATGTGTGACCTTGTGTCTGCAGGAGAATCATGGAATGGGCTGTGTGGGAAGGGACCTCAAAGCCCCTCCAGTGCCACCCCTGCCATGGCAGGGACACCTCCCACTGTCCCAGGCTGCTCCCAGCCCCAATGTCCAGCCTGGCCTTGGGCACTGCCAGGGATCCAGGGGCAGCCCCAGCTGCTCTGGGCACCCTGTGCCAGGGCCTGCCCACCCTCACAGAGAACAATTCCTTCCCAATATGCCATCCACCCCTGCCCTCTGGCACTGGGAAGCCATTCCCTTGTTCTGCCCCTCCAGGCCCTTTTCCCTCTCCGGGAGAATTCCTGACCCCTTCGTGGCTGGGGTCCAGCTGAGGAATGTGTCCCTATACCTTGACAGCCCCCAACACGCTCACAGGGGACCTTACAGATGTTTATGGCCCCCAGCTGCGCACCATCAATCTCCCCTCATCCCCTTGGCTCAGTGCCGGTGTTCTCCTCTCCCCCTGCAGCTAAAGGTGGCGGGGACGATGTGCCGGGAAGCCGCGGGATCCTGTGACCTCCCGGAATTCTGCACGGGAGCCTCGCCGTACTGCCCAGCCAACGTGTACCTGCTGGACGGCTCCTCGTGCGCCTACGGAGAGGCCTACTGCAACAACGGCATGTGCATGACCCACCACCAGCAGTGCGTGCAGCTCTGGGGGCCAGGTCAGTCCCGCCAGCCCCCTGCCTGCTTCCCACCCCTCCGGAGCAGGAACCCTTTGGAGTCTCACTGCTGGGTCCCTGTAGGGTCCCCGTGGCCCCTGCCAGTGGGGCTGGGGGTGGTGGATGAAGGAGCCCTGGCACAGGGTGCCCAGAGCAGCTGTGGCTGCCCCTGGATCCCTGGCAGTGTCCCAGGCCAGGTTGGACATTGGGGCTTGGAGCAGCCTGGGATGGTGGAAGGTATCCCTACCCAGGGCAGGGGGTGGAACTTGATGATCTTTATGGTCCCTTCCAACCCAAACCATTCCATGATCAAAATCCTCCACGAGACTCCAGAGAAAAGGGAATTTCATCCCTCCTGTCCTTGGCCCGGCACCCACAGCAGCAGCTCTTGGGAGACTTTTCCTCAGTGTTTTCTCCATGAGCATCCAGCTGCTGCTCCTGCTTTTGGGATTTCTGCCCGCTGCCTGCTGTCCCCAGGACCTTTCCCCTGTGTGCAGGAGCATGGCCAGCGCCGGACGCCTGTTTCCAGGACGTGAACATGGCCGGGAACACCTACGGCAACTGCGGCAAGGACAGCCAGGGCCGCTACGTCAAGTGTGACAAGAGGTGGGTCCCATGGGGGTGCCCCGTGTCCCCCTCCCGCTGCCCCTGCCACCCCTGCCAAGGCACTGGGAGGGTCCCACCTCAGCCTCCAGGCACCAGCCCTTGGGACAGCCCTGTTTGGTACCCGAGGAAGCCACCAGGTCCTTCCTGGGCTCTGTCCCCATCGCTGCTGGGAGGTTGGACTTGGTGATCTCCAGGTCTTTTCCAGCCGAAACGACCCTGTGATTCTGTTGTCCCACCACGAGCACCTCCCAGCCCAGCCTGATGGAAAATGAAACACAGTGTCAGAGGGAGATTCGGGAGTGCATGCTCTCCAGTATTCCCAGTTATTTTGGGATGTCAGAGCCTCCCGCTCCCCCGGCTGTTCCCTCCACCCTTTCTCTGTGCTGTCCGTGATTTAATCTGCAGAGCCTCTCTAACGTGGCCATAAATTCAGTGGGATGATGGGGCTGGGAGGGTGAGGGGCTGCTGCCCCCACTTCCTAGCTCCCCTCGGCTGTGCCCCCCCCAGGGATGCCATGTGTGGGAAGATCCAGTGCCAGAGCTCCGCCAAGAAGCCGCAGGGGACCAACACGGTGTCCATCGACACCACGATCCGGTTCAAGGGCCGGGAGGTGAAGTGCCGGGGCACCTTCGTCTACAGCGCCAAGGACGACCAGGAGGACCTGTCCGACCCCGGGCTGGTCCTGACGGGCACCAAATGTGGAGATGGGATGGTGAGTGCCCCTTCCTGGGGTGGGCTCTCCTGCAGGTCACCGTCTCTGGGCTCTGACCCAGCTCCAGGGTGCACGTGGCTCTTGCCACGTCACAGCCAGGCCCTGGGATGGGGTTCCTTCCACACTTGCAGACATTGCATCAGTGACACCTCAACTGCTGTCACCAGATGTTTGTAGGCCACCAGAGTCTTCTCACCTGGGGCATTTGTAGACATCACCAGATACTCACTCACGTTTAGGCCACCAAATTGTTCTCTCAGCCCTCTAAGCTTCTTCACCAAATCAGTTCAGAGTGAAACAATCCCAGCGGGAACTGCCCCAGGACTTGGTGGAGGAGGATTCCTCCTGTGGAGAGGTTGTTTCCCAGAGGAAACAGGAAAGCTCTGTCAGGAATCAACGTGACAAATCCAGTGCTAGCTGGGCACTGGTGTCCTCTGCAGCCCCTGCTTCTCCAAGGACCTTAGAGAGGGTCAGCAGAGCTGAGAGAGGGCAGAGGCTGGTGGAGGACACGGAAGCAGGGATGTGTTCCAGAGAGAGTTGGCTGTGGAGACACAGCCTTCCCTGTTTGGCATTTTAGCAGTGACATTTTCATTGGGAAGGCCAAAATGGTGACATTTTCATGAGGAAACATGGCTAGTTCTGAAATCCAGCATTGTTTACTTTGGCCAGTGCCTGGGTTTTGGGGCCAAATGGGAAATGGTTTCTGCAGGAGCTGCCAGGTGGGTTGTGTGGAAGGCTCTGTGTGGAGGGCTGGGAGTGGTGGTGGCTGGGCTCTGCTGAGCCATCCTGGATAGGGAATGGCAGAGGCTTCGTGGCTGTGCTGCAAATGGGAGTGAAATCCATTGACTGGAACAATGCAATTTAACCACCCTGCATTTTCCAAGGAAAAATCCTTCAGAGACCCCCACCAGTGCCAGCAGCCCCCCCTCCTGGGTCCTCCTCTGACCTCAGCCCCTCGTCTCCCTGCCAGGTGTGCAAGGACCGCCGGTGCCAGAACGCGTCCCTGTTTGAGCTGGAGAAGTGCGTGTCCCGCTGCCACGGCCACGGGGTGAGTGGCTGCCCGGGACCTGCTCAGGATTCCTGGGATGAGGTGCAGGTTTTTGAGCCAAACCAAATGTCTCCCACAGGGATGAGCCCTGTGACCCAATAGATTTCTGCCTTTCAGAGCTGTCCCATGCGTCAGCTCCAGGTGGGGCTGAGCTGGGCTCTTTGCTCACCCGTGTCCAAGTGAGAGGAAGATTGTTTGTGGTGTAAGGACCATCTGCAAAACTTGAATCAGGGTCTGATTTGAGCTGGAGAGTGTTTGGAGCTCAGAGCAGGTGCCTGGTCCCCCTGAGAGCAAAACAAGAGCTGGAAAGACAACTGGGACTGCAGAAAAGCAGGGAAATGGTTCAGGGAATGGGAGGAGACACTGTTCTCCAAAGCAGAAAGGTTACAGAGGAGTGCAGGGCTTTGTCAGATGAGGCAACAGAAATGGCTGTGGGAATTCCTGCTGGGTTATGGAAAGGATGTGACAGGTAAAACCATCTGATTTACCCTTTCATGACAGGCAAAACCATCTGATTTACCCTTTTGTGGCAGGTAAAACACTCACATTCACCCTTTTGTTCTGTCCAGCACCGTTAAGGCTCTCAGAGCTGGAGTTGATCAGCCTGGAGAAGAGAAGGTTCTGGGGAGACCTTCTGGCACTAAAAAGAGCTTGTAAAAAAGAGGGAGAGTGACTTTTGACATGGGCAGATAGTGACAGGACAAGGGGGAACGGCTTCAAACTGAAAGAAGAGGTGTAGATGGGATATTGGGAAGAAATTGCTGGCTGGGAGGGTGGGCAGGCCCTGGCACAGGGTGCCCAGAGCAGCTGTGGCTGCCTCTGGATCCCTGGCAGTGTCCAAGGCCAGGCTGGACATTGGGGCTGGGAGCAGCCTGGGACAGTGGGAGGTGTCCCTGCCATGGCAGGGGTGGAAATGAGATGAGCTTTAAGGTCTCTTCCAACCCAAACCATTCCATGATTCTGTGATGTCCAAGGGGAACACTGTCAGCGGCGAAGCTTCTTCTGTCACCATCTGTTCTCATCCCTGCCCCACAGACCATCCTTTCCACACCCCCCTGGTGGTGGCCAACCCTCTCCTCTGTCCCCAGGTCTGCAACAGCAACAAGAACTGTCACTGTGACCCTGGCTGGGCCCCCCCGTACTGCGAGAAGCCGGGCCTGGGTGGCAGCATGGACAGTGGCCCCGTGCAGAGCCACAGTGAGTCACAGCTCGGCCCCAGTGCCCCGAGGTGCTCCTGGCCTCCAGTGGTGCCAGGGGAGGGTTGGGTGCTTACAGAGGGGCTGGGTGGGGTCTGTTCAGGCAGCCCCACGCTCTGTGCCCAGCTCTGGCTGGTTGGTGGCCACCCACTGCCACCAGAGGCCACTGAGGGCCTGTTCCCTTCCCGGAGGTGTGACCAGCAGGGGTGTCTCCAGCTCAGGTGGCCAGGAATGGGTGCATGGGGTCACTGCTGCCACTGAGTGAGGCCAGAGGCTGGTGGCTGTCCCAGCCCCTCACTCGTGCCTGTGCTTCTCCTGCCAGACCACGAATCCATCTTGATCGCCCTCGTCGTCATCTTCCTGTTCCTGCTGCCCGCCCTGATGCTGAGCATCTACTACTGGTACCGGCGGGAGAACTCCCTGCTCAACAGATGGGTCAAGGAGATGAGGCACAGGAGCCAGGAGGCCTGCAGGTGTGGGGGGCACCCAAATCTCTTCTCTCCCGAGCACCCAGTGGGACTCTGGGACTTGTTCCAGGGGGGGCTGTGGGGAGCTGGTGGTGCACGGACCCTGTCCTGGTGGGAGACCTGGTCTGGAGTCTGGACAGCTTTGTCCTGGGAAATCTGAGGCTCTCAGCAATTCCCTGAGCCCAGGACGGGAATGCTCCTCTGGATAGGACAATCCCAGGGGGTGGTGAAGGTGACCTGGTATCAAGGAGAATTCTCACTCCTTGCAGGCTGCCCATCACAGACTGACCCTCCCTACTGCCCATCACAGACTGACCCTCCCTGCTCCCCATCACAGACTGACCCTCCCTGCTGCCCATGACAGACTGACCCTCCCTGCTGCCCATGACAGAGTGACCCTCCCTACTGTCCGTCACAGACTGCCCATCCCTACTGCCCATCACAGACTGTCCATCCCTATTGCCCATCACAGACTGACCCTCCCTGCTGCCCGTCACAGACTGACCCTCCCTACTGCCCGTCACAGAGTGACCATCCCTGCTGCCCATCACAGACTGCCCATCCCTGCTGCCCGTCACAGACTGACCCTCCCT
>NW_024581050.1:735854-740782 GCF_017639235.1 Corvus kubaryi
CTGCCCGTCACAGACTGACCCTCCCTGCTCCCCAGCAGTGAGGGCTGGCTGTTAATGAGGTGTTAATTGAGACAGGAGCTGATGGGCAGCGTTTTGGAGGCAGCTGGTGCTCACCTGTTGCTTTATTTTGCCGTGTCCCTCATCCCCAGCAGGAACAAATCCATTGGTCGGAAGTCGAGCAGCGCCCATCCCAAAGCTGCTTTCACCCTGAGGAACATTTCAGCCTCCAGCCACCCCACCAAGGTCAGTGATAGCTCACTAGACTCAGTGATAACTCACTAAAGTCAGTGATAACTCAGCTGCTGGCTTGTTTTCTCTCCCGGGATGTGAAGCCTGTGGATATCACACCCACGCCCTGGAGCCGGGCAAGCCCTGGTGCCTGTGCTGGTCCTGCCTCGTGTCTGCACTGAGTCCATGGCCAGGTGTGCCCACCCCTCCTAAAACTGAGTCTGTGGAGCTCAGTCTCCCCTGGTGATCACCGGGAACCTCCACTGGGAAATTTCCCATATAGAGAAGGGATTGATGGGAGTGAGAGATGATCACAGCCTTTTTTTTGGGGGCGGGGTATTTTCTGATGTTAATGAGCCCAAAATTCAAACAAAGTTGGTCTTTGGCTTTGTGGTTTGATTTATGGTGTCCTCCTGTTCTTCCCTCTCCGGTCATTGCTCTTGGCACCTGCAGGTTTGGTTATTCCTTCATTTGGTTACTCCCCCATTTTCCAGAAGTTCTTTTACTTGTCCTGTACCACACATCAGTGAATTTTTAACTTTTTAAACTTCACCTGTGCTTTTTGAGCACCGGGGCTGAATTTAGGAAGAATTCAGGTTGTTTGAGCACAGCCACAGTGTCTGGGAGCAGGGCAGAGCTGGTGATGTCTCCCATCTGCTGGAAATCTGGTGTGGATTCACAGAGCTGACCCTGCTCTGTATCTCCAGCACCTGTCTCATCCCTGTGTGTTCTCATGGGGTTAGTGAGGAGCAAACACAGACTCACAGGGTCAGGAAGGTTGGAAATGCCCTCTAATGTCCTTATCTAAGATCATCAACTCCAACCATCAACACTGCCAGGTTCACCACTGAACATACTCAGCTTTTGGGTGGGATGGTGGTCCCAGAAAGTGGTTCCAGTGCTCCTCCTGCAGCTCCCCAGGCCTCAAGGGGACATCTGTTCTTCAGCACCCAGGAAAACTGAACCCAAGGATGTTCCCCACAGTTCTGCTTTTCTCCTTGCAGCCCGGCCCACGGACCGCATTCCTCCCCAAATCCGGCGCTGCCCAGCCCGGCTCTCAGCCCATCAACGTCGTCCACCCTCTTCGCCCCGCTCCTCATTCCATCCCTCCCCGCCCCAGAGACCCCAAACCTGCCAGGCCCCCTCCCCCAGTCAGTAAATCACCCCTGGTCCCCACCAAAGCCGGCGTCTCCCAGGCCAAGCTCCGACCTCCGAAGAAACCTCTTCCCTGCAGCCCCGTGAGGACCCCGCAGGTGAGCGTCGCTGCCTGGCTCTGCTCCCCTTCCAGACTCATGGGGCTGCCCTGGGCTTTGGCTGGGTTTGGGCTGGGCTCTGTTGAGGAGCTGTCACAGCACCCTGAGGGCTGAACCTGTTCTAGCATTGAAGGAAGCCCGTTAGATCTGAGGACGTTTTAAGGTTTTTTGGGTGTTCTGTGCTTTGAAGCAGCTCTGCAGGGGGAGGAGGTTTGTAGGAGGTCCCTGGATGCTCCTCTCAGGATTTTGTCTCTCCCCGTGCCCTTTGTGATCCCAGGTGGTCCCCAAGCACCAAGCCCCATGCCGGCCGCTGCCGGGGAGTCCCCTCCTGGCCAAGGAGCTGCCTCCTGCACATGGACAGACCCTGCTGGTCATGGTCCCTCCTACCAACTTCAAGGTGTCGAGGACGAGTGGCTCGAGCCACCCCACGAGGCCGCTAAAGTGAGTGGGGGAGGAGCTGGGTGTCCCCCACTGCTGGGGTCCAGCTGGTGGAGGCACTGGGGTCTCATGGGTGGGACATCCCAAAGGGCTGCAGCCATCGCTCCACCTGGAAGGACCCCACAGGTCTGGCCAAGGCTGGGTGGTGAAAGGTGCTGGGATAAGGGAGGTGCCACCCTTGGGAGTGCCCGTGGCCTCCCAGCCCAGAGCTGGGAAGGAGCTGCTGGGGCTCTGCTGGGGGATGAAGGGGTGAAGGGATGGACGCTGATGCTCTCTCATCTTTCCTCCCTGCAGACCGATGCCACCTCAAAGGTGAGTAGAGGACATTTAGAGACCCTCATGGTGGGGTGGCCTCTGGGTAAGCACTGGGCTGGGAAATGGGGGACTGGGGATCAATCCACCTTCCCAGGGGCTCCTGGATGAGCAGGACATGGTTCCTCTGGGCACCCAGCAAGGGCTGGGGCACCTGTGTCCCTGGGAATGGAGGATGTGGGTTTTCCAGTTTGGAGTTGGGAGATAAAGTCCAAGTCCTTTACAAGGTCACTCCTGCTCCCAGCTCTTCTGCACTGCTGAATCCTCTGGATGTGGGGCAGTGGAGCCTCAAGGGATCCGCTCCTGACAGCCAGACTTGGGGGCCTTATCCATGAGGAATTCCTGAGCTGGGGACAGTGGTGGTGGAGCTGATGGATGTCTGGTGTCTGCACTCAAACCAGTTGTCTCCTTTCTCTTTCCTCTTGCTCCAGGCCAGTCCCAGCCATCAAAGTCCAATCCACCTCCTTCTCCTCAAAGAAGTGACAATCCCAGGACACCTGACCCACCCTTCCTGAGCTGGCTCTCCTGATTTGCACTGCTGTGGCCACAGGGCTCTCCTGTTCCTCTCGTTTTAGTAACCCTTTTCATACCAGAGGACTATTTTTGTGAGACAGAATTTGTATTCAGCACACAAACTGTAGTGGTGGGGGTGCAGAGGGGACATCGGAACCATGGCTGAACCAGGGGGTGGTTGCGGTGGGGTTTCCATGACCGAAATCCCACCACAGCTCCTGGCACTGCTTTCTGGCCAATTTCCCTCCCAGCTTTAGTTCCTCTTGACATTGCACATGGGCTGGGAAGGGGTGACCCGGGGGAAGTGACCATCCCCACCGATGGAAGATGCTGGTGACAGTGTGATGTCCTTGTAGCTACCTCCTCCTTCTCCTCCAGGCCTGGTGAGCCCCCAGCCACTGCCACTGCAGCTCCATCCATGCTGGGCATCGTCTCAGGGAGACGTTTGCCATGACAGAAACGTGGTGCCCAGTTTGGACTGGGCTGTGCAGTGCTGGGACATTTCCATGAAGGATCCAAGTTCTCAGGCTCCTCCTGACCTCCTGTCCGACTGCACAAGGAAAAGCGGTGACGATCCCGGGGTCACCTGGAAGGAGAAACTGTCTGGGAATGTTTGAATGCCCCAAGTGCCAGTGGCAGCTGCTTCCCAGGGTGCTTTTGAGGGGCTCGGGAGCCCTCACAACGTTGCCTGTTCCCTGCTCCTGGGCCAAGCCCAGCAGTGGCTCCGGGAGCTGCTCCCACTCTGCTGTCCAAGGGGAAGGAGCCACAAGCCGAGCACAAGAGCAGGAAAACTCCTGCCCGTGTCATTGGCTTGTCCGAGGCCTTGGCCAAGCCGCTGCATTTCTCTGTGCCTCAGTCCCCGTGTCGGGGGCGTTTCCTACCTCACAGGGCTGTTGTGAGGTTTGACAAAGGGACTCTTGGAAGGGCTTCCCAACCCTCCATCCAAGGTGCTGTTGACCTGCACAGTTTGTGCCATTTTCCTGTGACTTGACCTGCGGCTCGATCAGGGTCTGAAATGACAACAAAGACTTTGTAAAGTCCTCTGGCTCCTCTGGCTCTTTTCTTGCTCCCTGTCCCCTGAACCTTTAGAACCTTTAGGGGATCTCCAGGTCTCTGACCACACCAGTGCAAACAGGTCCCAGGGGTCTCTTAAACCTGGGATCCAGCTGTGTGAGGTCTGTCAGCTACACTGGCATAGATCCCATCTGACCTGGGACAAATCCTTTTGGGATGTGTCCAGCCATGATGGAAGTTCAGGAACAACCCTCAGGAAGCTGCTCTGGTGTTCCACTGTCCCCAGTGTCACAGAACAGGTGATTGCAGGTTGTGGGTGAGGCCACCTTAACCCAAGCTGTCCTTACACTCGGGCTTTGTTTTGAAGTTGTTGGTCTCGCACCTGGGTCTTCCCTGAAGCATCTTCAGCAGGAATTTCTCCATGGAAAGGGCAGTCAGGCCTTGGCAGGGGCTGGCCAGGGAGGTTTGGACTCCCCACCCCTGGAGCTGGCCAAGGAAGGCCTGGAGGCAGCACTCAGAGCTCTGGGCTGGTGACAAGGTGGGAATTGGGCACAGCTTGGACTCGGTTACCTTGAAGGGCTTTTCCAAGCTAAACAATTCTGGGATTCTGGGATTCCTGGTACCTCTGTATCTTTCTTGGTTCGTGGATATCCAGCTGGGATCAAGGATCCAGCATCCCCTCTTACTCTGATAACAAGTCAGAAAACCCCAGTGTCACTGAGGTTGGAAGGGACCTCTTGAGATCATCCTCAGGTGAGCTCCAGGACAGGATGAATGAACTGATCCCTAAACATTCCTGTCTCGGTTTTGAAAGACAGGTGTCTGCTAAGGAAGGCAGAGGCCCCCTTGAAGTGGCAGATATAACCCCTTTTCCCTCCAAGTTATTATATTTTGAAATCAAGAGCCTTTAGGCGAAGATGTGGGAAATAGGAATAACAGTTCTTTACTATATATATATATATGTATATAACCAGTCAAACAAAACAACAACAACTATGGCAGTAACAGCAATCACAAACCCAGTCCCAGCCTTCTCGGCTGTCAGGCTATTTCCCCTCGGGTGCAGTTCCGCTCGCAGCCGGCAGGGGCGCTGGCGGCTCCCGGTGAGCAGGGCAGGTGCGATGGTTCCCCCGCGGCTGCAGGGGGCGCTCCGGAGCGAGCTCGGGAAAC
>NW_024581050.1:740792-741647 GCF_017639235.1 Corvus kubaryi
AATTCCTTTAACAGGAAAAAAACTAAGACTAAACTAAAACCCCAACAATTCCCAAAGCTGAGCTCCAGGACAGGATGAATGAACTGATCCCTAAACATTCCCAAAGCCGCATTTTTTTTAGGGATCTCCCAAGGACTTCTGACATGGTCAGACTTGAGGAAGAGCCTATGAAGCTGCTGGAGAGGGAACCCTGCCCCCTGTGGATGTCCTCCCTTCTCCTGCCCAGTGCAGGGGTTAGCAGGGGGTTAAACAGCTGGAGAGGGTTTGGAGAAGTCCCTGCAGTGTTGAAGTGGTTGGAAAAAACTTCTCTCAAGGATCAGACCATTCAGCTTAATGACACAGTGAGGGGTGACAGTCCTGTGGCCACAAGCCCTGAGGGACAAGGGACTGACTGATCCCACTGAGCTGGGGCAGTGTCCCTGGGCTCTTGCCCATCAGTGGCACCATCCTGGCCTCACAGTCCCTTCACTGGCTCCTGGTGTGGAGGGAGGGCTGGGAAGTTCCCCCTCCACAGTGCTGGACCGGGTCACACATCTGGGGGCTCAGGCTGAGCTCCTCAGGCTGGGGAGGAGCTGGCAGAACCCCATTTGTGTCTCAGGGCTGCGGCAGAGCGGGGCTGAGCCGGGCTCTGCTCAGCAGCACCATCAGTGCTCGAGATCCCTGCACCGTTCCCAAGGCCCTCTCCCTTCCCGGGATGTCCCTGCACACCCAGGGCTGTCCTGGGGGCAGACTGGCCCTTCTGGGTGCGGGATGAGCCCTCCCATCCCTTTTCCCGGGCAGAGGGAGCGGCAGGGCCGGGAGAGGGAGAGACGGGAGCGGGAGAGACGGGAGCGGCGGGGATGGGAGCGGGAGAGA
>NW_024581050.1:741657-764914 GCF_017639235.1 Corvus kubaryi
GCGGGGACGGGAGCGGCGGGGACGGGAGCGGCAGGGATGGGAGCGGCCCGTTTAGCCCAGCCCAGCTCCCCGTCCCTGAGCTCCAGGCTGGATGGATCCCTGCTCGGACAGGGGACAGACCCTGGTGATTCGGGGTGAGGCCCGACGGTCTCTGCCGGCTTTGCGGAACCCAGGGTGGTCCCGGGCTGTGCGGGTGGGTGTGTCCCTCCTGGGGCAGCCACAGATGTAAGACGTGACCCGCGGGCCGTGGGACTGGCAGGGCTCGAGTTCATGGCTCAGGGAGGCGGTTTGGGTGTCCAGGTGGCACTAGATGGCAGCAGATGGCCACGAAGCCTCTGCTCAGCCTCTCTGAATTGTTGGGATTTCCAGGGACCGGGTCCTCAAGTGCAGCTTTTCTCCTGGATCTTTCTCCCCTGCCCCATCATTTACAAATCCATTAAAATCATCAGCTGGGCGTGAAAGCTGCTGAGTGTTTCTGATGACTCGTTGAGCTTCCCGTTTGTCCCAGCGGACCTGTCCTTTTATCAAGTGGAATATGTGAAAGGCTGGGAGAGCTGGGAATGTTCCCCTGGAGAAGGGAAGGAGCCAGGGAGAGCTGCGAGCCCCTTGCAGGGCCTAAAGGGGCTCCAGGAGAGCTGCAGAGGGACTGGGGCCAAGGCCTGGAGGGCCAGGAGGCAGGGAATGGCTTCCCAGTGGGAAAGGGGAGCTTGGGCTGGGATGTTGGGAAGGAATTGCTGGCTGGGAGGGGCTGGGCTGGAATTGCCAGAGCAGCTGGGGCTGCCCCTGGATCCCTGGCAGTGCCCAAGGCCAGGCTGGACACTGGGGCTTGGATCCAGCTGGGATGGTGGGAGGTGTCCCTGCCCATGGCAGGGGTGGGGCTGGTCCCTTGCACCCAACCCATTCTGTTGTTCTGTGACTGCACCTCCTTGGCCATTCAGGGGGCTCTGTCACCCACCACACCCTGGTGAAGCTGGTTAAGATCTCCTCGACCTCGGGCAAGGTGTTGCCTCTGTCTCCATGCCTTGGTTCCCTCAGACGTCAAATGGAGTCTCCAGCCCTCCTGTCCCACCTGTGCCCTGTCCTGCCCACACCAGGGACTTGTGACAGGCTTGGGCTCTCCAGGGTTTTCCAAGGGATGGGACATGGGAGCAGGGCCAGGTGATGGGAGGGGGCGGGGGGGTTCCCAGTGGCTCCCAGGGAGCCTCAGCAGTTGGGGGCTTTCCTGGGGCACTTTGGCAAAGCCCCCATGGGACAAGAAGTTTCCTCCTTGGCTCCCTGGAGCCTGAACTGGGAGCTGCACCAGGTTTGTCCAGTTTGCTGTGGTGTCCTGGCCCAGGCAGGCTCTGTCCCCCGGGGGGCAGGACAAGGTGATATTGCTGATGTAAACTGTAAAACCATCTCATGGAATATCCTGTGTTGGAAAGGATCCACCAGGATCATCCAGCCCAACTCCTGCCCTGCACAGGACACCTCAACAATCCCACTCTGTGCCTGAGCATGCTCCTGAATTATTTTTGAACAATTCCTTTTATTTTCTCATCCTTTTCTTTTTCTTTTTCTTCTTTTTTTTTCAATTTTCTCTTCCCTTTTATTTTTCTCACTTCATGCTTCATCCTGGGGTGGGAGAGATGAGGGGACGGACACCTGGAACAGGAGCACCCAGCCTCAGGCAGGCAGCACATCCTGGGCACACGGAGCTGCAGGCAGCCAGACACGTGCACAGAGCCAAAGGAAAAAAACCAAAGCAAAAAGGGGAAAAAAAGCAGTGGAGCGGTTAATGAAGAGGCTCCTGCACCGGGGAAGTTGGACCATTTATCATCTCCCAGCCCTGTTCTTTCTTTCTTTCTGCTGTGTTTGTCTTCTGCAGAAGGGGATTGCTCTCTCCAGCCATCCCTACCATCGAGGGCTGGTCACTCCCTCCTTGGAGCCAGGAACGGGCCCATTAAAAGTGAAATTATAAAGCACAGCTGGATTTTAGTTCTCTGCATCGACTCCTCTCTGTAGACGGAGAGAAGGAGAAAAATCCCTTTATGATATTATACAACACATGTCAAACACTGAGGTCCTGTTGAGAGCTGTCGCTGAAGTGTTGCCTAAAGCTGATGTCTTATCTCCCTAATTCTTGAGTATTCCTAAAGACGTGAGCGCCTTTCAAGTCCCAGCGCTGTGAAGTCCAAGGTGAGCTCGGGGACGCAGCATTCCCGCACCAGCAACGGCAGAGCCGGGGCAGCTCCCCCTCCCCAGCCTTCCCTTGGGGCTCAGAGCCTTGGCAGGGAAACAAATGAAGAAATCAGGGTGACTTTGGACAACATTTGGAGCTGGGGCTCCGTGAGGATGAGGATGAGAATGAGGATGAGGATGAGGCATCTTGATGGAAAGGAGCTGCTTCTGCGGGCCACTGTGGTTTGGAGAACACAGGTGAGTGAAGACAGGGGTGTCCCCGGCAAGCACAGGGTCCCTGCAGAGCCAGGAGCACGTGTGATGTGCCTGGTGGGGATCCAGATGCTCAGCTGAGATCACAGAACCACAGAATCATGGAATGGTTTGGGCTGGAAGGCACCTTAGGGCTCATCTCAATTCCCCTGCCATGGGCAGGGACATCTTCTGTTGGACCGGGTTTCTCAGAGCCCCATCCAGGGAGAATCAAACCAGGCCATTCCAAAGAAGAAATGTGGGAAGTTTGGGAATGTAGAAGTGGGGGTGGAAATGCCACACTGTGGCTCCGGACTGCAGGACACCAGGTGTGCAGCTCCTGTCAGCAGATGAGGTTTGTAATTGAAGGAGGAGCTGTTCTGGCCTAATTAGCAGAGACAAACTAAATTACTGCCCCCAGAAACATCTCAGAGTTCTTTCCGGGCCCCTCTCCCCCGCGGCTGCTGCTGCCAAACTCTGAGGGGCTTGCAGGGGACAGTCATGAGTAGCCAGGGACTGGGGGGTTGTTGGGGTGTCTGTGCAGGGCCAGGAGCTAGACTGGATGATCCTTGTGGGTCCCTCCCAGCTCAGGGGATTCTGTGACTCTGTGGATGGGGCTGGCAGCGTCCAGAAGAGCTGAGGTTGTCCCCCCCAGTCCACGCCTCCACTGGGCTTTTGTCATCAGGAAACCATTTTGTCTTTACTGGGTTTGCATTAAATTTGCTAAAGCAGCTGTTTGGGTCCAGAGCAGCCTCCTGGGACTGGTGGGATCCCTGTCTGAGCCAAGGGTTTGGGCCCTGTGTGTGCTTGGAGATTAAAACGTGCCTGGGAAAGTTCTGGGGGTCCCAGGGAGGCACAGAGCCCTCTCCAGCCGGGTTATTGCCTCCTCCCACCTCCCAAAGAGCAGAGGCTGCTGGGCTGATCCGTGGGCCATGGCTGAGCCAGGCAGGACCCGCCCAGGGCTCTGTGCTGATCCCAGACGGGTCAGGAGGGTCTCAGAGTCTGCAGGGTGAGCTCAGGCCCCTGCTCAGTTCCCAAGCACGGACACAGCTCTGGGACTGTGCAGATTTCACCTCTGGGCTCTCCTCAACCCAGGGCTTTTCTTTACCAGGATTATTTTTTACTAAGAGGGAGATGAGGCCCTGGCACAGGGTGCCCAGAGCAGCTGGGGCTGCCCCTGGATCCCTGGCAGTGCCCAAGGACAGGCTGGACACTGGGGTTTGGAGCAGCCTGGGACAGTGGGAGGTGTCCCTGCCATGGCAGGGGTGGCACTGGATGGGCTTTGAGGTCCCTTCCAACCCAAACCATTCCCTGATCCCATCATTCTAAGGAGGGTCCATTTTTAGCCCTCCTGAGTCTGCTGTGGCTGGTAGAGAACGGGGCAGGACCAGAGAAAAGAGTCCCCAAGGCAGCTTGGACAGTCTGGTGCCAAACACTGCTCCAAGAGGAGCCTCGGTGTCCAGATGGGGAGTTCCTGGTGCCACACGCACGTCCATCGTGGACAGACAGTTATCCCCATGGTCAGGGTGCACATGAGGAACAAGAAAAATGTGAGGGCCCTTAGCACAGAATCACAGGAGGGTTTGGGTTGGAAGGGACCTTTAAAGGCCACCCAGTCCATTTTCCATATCCCAGGCTGCTCCAAGCCCCAGTGCCCAGCCTGCCCTTGGACACTGCCAGGGATCCAGGGGCAGTCACAGCCTCTCTGGGAACATGTGCCAGTGTTTTACCACACTCATCATAAAAAACTTCTTCCCCCAATCTAATCTAAATTGGCCCCATGTTGGTACAAACATGTCCTGCACCAAAGGGCCCTGCTGAAGGTTTGTCCCCATTTATGAACTTGATCCATGTCCAGGCTGATTGTCCAGCAGGGTGTGAATTTACCTGTCTGGGCTGTGCTGACAGGAAGAGGGGCAGAGAGCAGCAGGGAGGGGCAGGCCAGGGGTGACAGTGCAGGCCAGGAGCTGTGACAGTGGCAGTGAGGGTCCCAGGGCCTGGGCCCTGCTCTCGTGGGGGTCCGTCACGGCCGGCGCTGTGGGAGGGTGCCCGGGGATGTGTCAGGGCTGGGTAAATCCAGAGCTGAGTGAATCCATCAGCTCACACACGCAGGACAGGGGTACAGGCGTCACCCAGGGATATGTGACAGGAGGGACCTGGTCTCCACTGCACCTGACCAAAGGCCCCTCTGCTGCCTTGGCTTAGCGAGTCCAGAACCAGCCCTGGACGAGCAGCTTCATTTCCTCCTCATCACACAAATACAGGTGGTTTTTTCCACTGTTTTTCCTTCTGCTCCATTCTGTCGGGTTTTGTGCCCCTGGCTGCCCTTTGCAGGAAGAAAAGCCGTGGCTGTAAGACAAAGCTTAGTCGTTCTTTGAGCTCCAAATCATTCCTGGCAGGGCTTTTCACGGCACAGACTTCTCAGCAGAGCCTTTCCCGGGAGGGTTTAGCACGTGTGAGGCTTTTGTGTTGCAAACATCTCAGGCCTGAGTCAAGCCCTCTGCAGGGCTCTGTTCCCGGGCACTTTATTATCATCACTCGTGCAGTTTGGTCTTTGTGTGGTTTTCGTTTTTACAGCAGCGGTGAAAACCGCTCCGTTCCTTTGATGTTCCCTTGGCTGGAGCTCTTTTTGGGTTTTATTTTGTTGTGTGCTCTTTTCCCCTTCCCCTTTTTGAGCAGAAGCAAAAGAAAATCAATTTAAACAAGATGCAGGAAGGTTTCAAAACACAGCATTAATCAAGTCAGCTCTGCTCGCGATCGTCCCGCGGCGCAGCTCGGAACCAGCCCCCAGCCCTGGTGGCTGGCGATAAAAGCGAGTCTGCGATGACACCCTTGAGATGCCTGGCACCGAGCGACGGGCACCGGGCTGAGTGAAAAACAGACAATTGGCTGGAGAACTTCCCCCCCTGAACTTCAGAGCCCACGTTGTTGTCTGGGTCAGGAACAGGCCCTGGAGCGTGGATGAATGGAGCTCTGGTGTGCTTCCAGCAGGAGGCCGGGATCTGCTGCAGGATCTGCAGAGCTGGGCCTGGGCAATCCCGAACATCCAGGCGTTCCTGCCCCTTTCATGGAATCAGGGAATGGGATGGGTGGGAAGGGACCTCAGAGCCCATCCATGGGCAGGGACACCTCCCACCATCCCAGCTGGATCCAAGCCCCAGTGTCCAGCCTGGCCTTGGGCACTGCCAGGGATCCAGGGGCAGCCCCAGCTGCTCTGGCAATTCCAGCCCAGCCCCTGCCCACCCTCCCAGCCAGCAATTCCTTCCCAACATCCCAGCCCAAGCTCCCCTTTCCCACTGGGAAGCCATTCCCTGGCTCCTGTCCCTCCATGCCTTGGCCCCAGTCCCTCTGCAGCTCTCCTGGAGCCCCTTGAGGCCCTGGGCTGCTGGAGGAGGCCCGAGCAGATTTAGTGCCAGAGCTGCTGTGAGGTGGGCTCTGCTCTGTCTCCTCGACCCCCAGTGCCCGGGCAGAGCCAGGCGGGGCTGGGAGCAGGGCTGGATCCCTGGAGCAGAGCACAGCTGCGATGACTGCACACCATGGGATGGGTTTGGGGGCGGCTCTGCCTTGTTTTGCCTCCTGTCACTCCGTGATCTGTGAGCTTGCGCAGCCTCAAGGACACCAACTCCCTCCTCCTCCTCTCTTCCCTCCTTCCCTCCCCGGGCACGGATGGGAGCTTTTGTTTTAATGGAATCTAAATGACAGGTCTGTGCTTTGGACAGAGTTCAGGAGCCGTGGCAGGGACAGCAGAGCCACAAGTGTCCTGTGGATGATTTCAGCTCTCCCTTGATAAGGGGTGACCTCTTCCAGGGATGAGCTGTGCTGTGCACATTCCCTCTGAATTGGCTCTGAGTGCTGGCTGGAAATTGCACCTTTGCTCCTGACAGGAATGAAGAGCTGCTGGGCTGCCTGCTCTGCCTGCTGTCCAGTGGGATTGGGAATGGAGGAGTCAGGGGTCTCTTCTTCAGCCTGGAGAAGAGGAGGCTTTGGGAACACCTTACAGCACCTTCCAGGACCTAGAGGGGGTTACAAGAGAGCTGGAGACCTTTGACAAGAGCAGGGAGTGAAAATCAAGGGGGAATGGCCTCAGGCAAAAAAAAGGAAGATTTGGGCTGGAAATTGGGAAGAAATTCTTCCCTGTGAGGGAGGTGAGGCCCTGGCACAGGGCAGCTTTGGCTTCCCCATCCCTGTCCAAGGCCAGGCTGGGCAGGGCTTGGAGCATCCCGGGCTAGGGGAGGAGTCCTGCACCCATTTGGGCCTCTGGGATGACACAAACTCCTGGTTCAGGTCACTGAACTGAGCCCTGGGTCTGCACTGGCTGTGACAGGAGCGGTGACGCTGAGACACGGGAATTTCTGTGTTCCCATCAGCCAGGGGATCCTGCCTCAGGGAGCCAGCGTGGCTGGGAACGGCAAGTGGCTGCCAGGGCAGGAGGGAAGTGTCGCAGTTACTGGGCTTATTCAGCCTTGAGAAAATAATTTCTGCACCGTTGGGCACCTCTGGGGCCGGAGCCACTCGTGGGATGTCCCAGGGATGTCCCAGGGATATCCCAGGGATGTCTCAGGGATGTCTCAGGGATGCCTCAGGGATGTCCCATGGATGTTCCAGGGATGTCCCAGGGATATTCCAGGGATGTCTCAGGGATGTCCCAGGGATGTCCCATGAATATCCCACGGATGTCCCACGGATGTTCCAGGGATGTCCCAGGGTTGTCTCAGGGATGTCCCAGGGATGTTCCAGGGATGT
This sequence comes from Corvus kubaryi, assembly GCF_017639235.1. Lineage (NCBI taxonomy): Eukaryota > Metazoa > Chordata > Aves > Passeriformes > Corvidae > Corvus > Corvus kubaryi. Next base: position 748,813 of record NW_024581050.1, read on the forward strand.
CCCAGGATTGTCTCAGGGATGTCTCAGGGATGTCCCAGGGATGTCCCAGGACATGCCGGCCCCGCCAGGGGAGCTCCGGGGCTGGACAGGGGCACACCTGGCAGCTGCCTGGAGGGGAACAGACGGAGAGCCCAGAGCTGGGCTTTGGCTCGTCCAGGGGGGGACCCGCCCGGGAAATTCCACACGGGAGTGGCCCCGGGGCAGAGATGCCCCAGTGCCCGGGGGAAGGCAAAGCCCAGCCCCTGATCCCTCTGTCCCCCCAAGCTGTAATCCCACTGCCTCTGCTGCAGGAGTCACTTTACTCCCATTTTTCTCCCCCCTTTGCCCCATCCGTGCAGGAGGAGTTGCTCCATGGGGTGGTTCCAGCTGCTTTCCCCAGCTGCAGCTGCTCCTCACTCACAGCGCCCGTGCTGCAGGCGGGGCCTTTTGCTTTTGCTTTGTCTTCACCTTCCAGATTCCTCCTAAGCCTCCAAACGAAAAGATTCCCCCTTCTCTGTCCTTATCTGCAAGGTGAAAGGAGGGAGGAATTGTCTCCTGCCTCGGGGAAGATAAGTCACGTTGGCCTCTCCGTCTTTAGAAAACTCTCTAATGCCATTTATCAATTAATTACTGGGTTGCATTTATGTCCATTAATTCCCCCTGCTGTCTCTCACTTTTGGAAAGGCCTGTGATGCTCAGGCTCTAATTGTCCTGTTCTCACCCTGCTTTCTTTCTCATTTTCAAGTTAAGTGGATACCAGAGCCTTCTGTACCTGCTCCTTTATTTCCCCTGCAGATTTCTCTGCCCCCCCTTCTCCTCCTCTGCCGTCGTGTTCCAAAAGGATTTCACTGGGTGTGGGGGGAGTGGATTAAACTCTGTGGCCCAGGCTTTAAATCCCAATTCTGCTCAGGAATCAATTGTTGTGGAGCCAGGAAAACATTTTCACTTGGAACTTTTTACTCTGTCAGATCCCCTTTGAGGTCACCTGCAACATGCTGTGGTTTTATATCAATCTCAGTCCCTTGTTTGGGTTGAAATAACCAAACCAGATAATTTTGAAAAAGAAAAGCTTCAATTTACCTTTACCCCCCTCAAAAAAAACCCATTTGATGTCTCTGTTTGAAACAATATTTCCCTTGTTTCACTTCAGCTTCAAACACAAAAGTATTTATTTTAAATGGGAAGAAGTTCCCACATAAACAAAATGGGTTTATTTTGTTCCAACAATTTCCCAGTGAAAAATTGAAAAGTACAGCTCTGGGATAGGCCCCAAAGGAGATCTTCCTTCAGTTCAAACACTTAATCACAGAGCTTTCCTCACCACCTCCCCTGCCCCAGGATCCCCAACCCTGCTGCCACGCAGAGGGGCAGAAACGCTGCCCCGTGAGCCCTGCTGTAGCAGGGAAGGATTTCCTGACCCTGCCCACGATACCTGGGCCAGGTTTCCACACCTGAGCGGGGCCAGGGCCCTGGAGGAGGTGCTCAGAGCGGAACTCAGCCAGAGCTCAGCCTTCCAGGATCCTTTTCCCAGGGAGCCTGTGGATTCTGGGGGACATCACATTGAAAGCCAGTGAGAAGAAAATCCTTTACAGAGCCCTCAGCTTTGGTCAGGATAAAAGGAGATTTTCCCACTGCATCCAGATCCCTCTGGTCCTACTGAGCTGTCACTGGGGCACAGGGGTGTCCTGGACTGATGATCCCTATGGGCCCCTTCCAGCTCAGGATATTCCATGCCTTTATGATCCTGAGAGGTGCAGATGTGTCTGTGGGCACAGACGTGGCCGTTGCCCAGGCGGGTGGGGTTAAAGCCCTGGGAGTTCTCCAGGTCCCATTAACCCTGAGATGTTCGTCCTGAGCCCAGGCCAGCACCCTGCCACATCTCTGTTTGCTCCCTCCCCAAAAGCCATTGGATTTCTCATCCATTGGGTTCCTCATCCCCATCCCCTCTCCGAACCCTTCCCTCCTCCAGGCTGTTGTTGTCCCCTCTTCCATGGGAGGATCCCTTTGCTCCCATCCCAGCCTGGCTGGAGCCAGCAGTTCCCTCTGCACTTCCAGGCCCCTCTGCAGCTCCTTGGCTGGTGCTGGCTCCTCCCCATATTTTCCTCCATGAATGGAGACCCTCGGAACACTCAAAGCATCCCACAAATGTCACCCTGCTGTTATTTTTTATGATGAAGAAGCTGATTTGATGTGGAACTGAAGCTGGTCCTTCCTCTGGGCCTCCCTGCTAAGTGAGGGACCTTCTGGTTGCACTTCCAGTCTTTCTGATGCCTTTGTGGAAAACAGATCCATTTGCTCAGCTGTGGACGTGGCTGAGCTGGGAGAGTTTCTGTGTTTGCATGGGAAAAGCAAACGCAGGGTGTCTGTTCCTGCTTTTCCTGCAGTCAGGGGAAGTGTGAGAGAAGGGTGTTAATTGGTGACAGCTCAGTTCCTCCGGGTGGGGAGTGAAAAGAGAAGTAACCCTGGCAGGATGTGGCTGGAGAGGAGCTACAAAGAGCCCTGAAAGCTCCTTGGCCTCTCCTGTCAGGGTGGAGCAAAGAGTGGACACAGCAGTGAAATCCAGGTCTCACCTCCAGAAAATTGATTTCCTTCTGTTTTTGCAGGATGTTTGAAAAATGGTGGGATGCAACTCAGGGTCAAATTGAGGATGAATAATGGGGAATATGCCTGGATTTCCTTTTATTTCCTACCTCCCTGGTGCGCCATGGTGGCACACCAAGGCCAAGCTGGTACCCGAGGGAAGAGGGAAAGGTGAACCTGTGACAAGTGGGTGCAGCTGGACCATGGAATGGATTTAGGAAAATCTGGCCTTTAAAAATCAGATCCACAGAAAACCACAGAAAGTCCCTGGGAATATGTAGGTTGGGAACCTCTGGAGAACACTGAGAGAGGCATGGAGAGAAGCTCGTGGGGCACATTGTGGAAGGAGAAGAGTAAAGAGAAACAGAATTGGTTGGGTTGGAAAATCCCTCTGAGCCCATCGAGTCGAATGTTCCCCCAGCACTGCCCCGTGTCCCCAGGTGCCACATCCAGAGGGCTTTGAAATCCCTCCAGGGATGGGGACTCCACCCCTGCCCTGGGCAGCTGTGCCAGAACTGGACAGCCCTTTCCAGGAAGGAATATTCCCAGTATCCACCCTGAGCCTGCCCTGGCCCAGCCTGAGGCCATTCCCTCTCCTCCTGTCCCTGTTCCCTGCCAGCAGAGCCCGACCCCCCCGGCTGCCCCCTCCTGTCAGGGACTTGTGCAGAGCCACAAGATCCCCCCTGAGCCTCCTTTGCTCCAGCCTGAGCCCCTTTCCAGCTCCCTCAGGAATTCTCCAGCCCCTTCCCAGCCCCGTTCCCTTCCCTGGACATGCTCCAGCCCCTCAGTGCCTTTCCCAAACGCGGCTGGCTGGGCCTGATCCCTGGTTGGTTGTCCTTGTACACCCCAAGGGATGTGATCCCAAGGGATGTGATCCCAAGGGATGATCTCTGTGAGCAGATGAGGTGCAGATAAAGCAGCAGCTGTTCCATGCATTAAAGGTTTAGCAAAGCCCCTTTTCCGAGTGGGGGGACAGGAGCTTAAAGAAAGCACCTGGAAGGCTGGAAAGGAGTGGGATCTGCTCTGCCCTCCTCAGAGCAAGAGGTCCCTGGTGTGTGTGAGGGGAAATGCTGTTTATACTGCAGGAAATCTCCTTCCACCAGGGCTGGGGGCTGCAGGGGAACAGGGAAAGGCTCTCTGGGGCAGGAATCAGCAGAGGGATGGAGGAGCAGGTTGGTGAGGGGGGTCCTCTGCCCCAGGAGAGCTCAGCCCCTGCACAGGTGGGATGAGGAGCCATCATCGTCCGGGGAATCATGGAATCAAAGAGTGGATTGGAAGGGACCTGAAAGCCCCCCCCAGTGCTACCCCCTGCCACAGGCAGGGACACCTTCCACTGTCCTGGGGTGCTCCAAGCCCCGTCCAATCCAGCCTGGAGCATTTCCAGGGATGGGGAGTCCACCCCTAGTGTTTCCTGTGTGCAGGAGAGGATGGGGTCACCTGAGGAATCACCACCTGTTGGGCACAAATGCCCAGCCTGGAGGGGTGAGAAAGGTGATGGACACAACACAAATTTCCACACAGGGCAGTAAAGATCGCTGAGCCCCAGATCCCGAGTGCATCCGTCCCCCTCTGCCACATCCCAGCTCCAGGCTGTGTGTGGATCCCAACGTCTCCACCCAGCACCCCCAGCACAGGATCTGAGGAGGGCAAAGGATGTTTGTTTTCCTCAGGAAGCTGAGGAGGCCCGGGTGCCACCTTTGCCAGGTTGATGCAGGCTGCCCTCACCCAGCCTCACCACCTGGACTTTAATTTTCTTTTCCAGACCCTCAACCAATGGTTCCTTCTTTCTTCCAGGTGGGAAGGCCAGGGAGCAAATTCCATCCCTCGTGCTGGCTCCTTTCCATCCGTATTTTGCAGCAGCTGTTGCCCACTTTAGTGCACAAAGCTTCGCTCGCTCCTCTCTTCTCCTCCCTCCCTTCCTGACCCTTCCTCCTCCTCCCCCTCCTCCTCTGGCCCTTTGCCGATGCCAGCCCAGACTCCAGACAGTCCAAGGGGCACTGTAATTGTGTCCCTGGCACGGGAACCGCAGAGTCCGGGTTGTGTGAGGACAGGCACGGCAAAGGAGGAGGGAAGGAAGAACGGGATGTGAGCTGTAAAGCTCATGGCTGGTTTGGAGGGAGTGCTTTGTTCCTCCAGGACTGGAAAGCCGGGATTTGGTGCTGGATGCTCCCCTTGGGGTGTCTGGCCCCACCCTGGTTTGCCGTGGCCTCCCTGGGGAGGTGCAGGTGCGGCTGTGCTGCCGCTCCATGGGGTCTCTATGGGGACGTGGTCCAGGGAATGGGGGCGGGTGAGCTTCCATCAGCTCCAGCCATCCACACAAAACCCTTCTAATCCTCCGCGGTGCTGGCATCCCCCCTGCTCCACGCCGGTGACGCTGGCTCTCCCTTAATGCCCACGTTCAATAACTCCAAGGGTGGCTCTGGAATTCCAGCGAAGGTGGGATGGGAGGCGTGAGCGGGGAGAGGAGCGAAGGTGTAATTGGGCTTAATCTCCCTGCGCTCACGGAAGCAACAAAACATCTCCGTGTGTCTGTTTAGTCAAAACACAGCCACATCATTGCTCTGCTGCTCGAGAACAATAAAGATGCAAATAATGTCAACATCTCCCGGCTTCGGCCGCTCGGATGCTGGGGAGAGTTTTATTGTGTTCTGATTGCTTTGGAAGGAATCCCTGCCAGGGCCCGCACGTGCCTCCGCTTCTCCGGGATGCGGAACTGACCGGGAATGGGAACGAGGAGCGGGGTCTGGCCGCCCCCGGCCCCGGGGAATGTTCCCCCACAGGCAGAGCCGGGAGCGGAGGGGTTTGTGCCGGCTGGGGGGGTCTGGTGCTGGACGGAGGGATGATCCTGAAGGGAAGGTGGTCACTTCGTTCCCAGGCTTCGTGGCCGCACTGACGGCGGCAACAGCAGGGCTGACCCAGGGCTGTCGGCAGCTGCGAGCTGCAGCCAGCTTTGCCTTTCACTGCACTGGGAATTGCTGGAGTTCAATTTTCCTTTTGGCAACCCCTGGGACAGGTTTTGAGGACTGGTAGGAAAACAGCGGGGTGAGCTGTGATGAGGAGGCCGGGCTCAGGGTGGGCAATCAAACCAACCTTTATCTGTCAGAGAGAGAGAGAGGGAGATTTGTGTCTGTGCGTTGGACCACATCCATCCCTGGGTCTGGACCTGTCCCACACAGAGCCACGGGGATGGGACAGCCTGGACAGGGCAGATGGGCTGTGCTGGGTGGGGATGCAGGAGGTGGCCGGGGTGGGAGGCCAGTGGGATGGAGCGGGAAGGTCAGAGGACCTTTAAAGAGACAGCCCAGAGCTTTTCTGGCCTCGGGGCTGAGTGAAGGACGCTGGGGCCAGGGAAGGAGCGCCCTGAGGGTGAATCCCCGATGGCTCTGAGCATCCCAGGAACAGCGGGCTGGGGGATCCCAGGGCCTCTCCCCGGGAGGATCCAGGAGCTGGCAGTGGCTCCTGGCAGTGGAATATCACTCAGCTCTCTCCCAGAAGAACTTGTTACCCGTGACGAGAGGCACGAACTGCTCGTCACCTGTGATGCTGAGAGCTTTAATTGCTGCTGAGAGGAGACAGTGACAGCCATTTATCCCAAAAAAGAATTCATTGCTCCTGAATGAAATGTTTAGCTGAGAAGTGAATGGCACCTCTGAGAGAGGAGCAGGAAAGAAGTCAGCTAAGGAGGTAAAACAAAGGATGGTAACCAATAAATAGCTGGCACAGGCGTGAGGTTCATATTCTGATACCCAGTGTGGGAGGGTTCTCGCTGTCACGGGATGCTCTGGCTCTGCAGGAGGAATCAGTTCCCAGTTCCAGGGGCTAACAGGCAGAAGTGGGGTTTTCACTGTTCCCCCAGAATAATACTGATAAAAAATAAGATTAAACTTTAAATGGAAAGCTTTGTAATTTTGCCAAGGTTTACAGGCAAATAAGATGTGCCTTCAGTCAGGCTTGAGTTGAATTCCCCTCCTTTTTAATTGGTGAAAAGGTTTCTCTGAGGGAGAAAGGGAAAGGCATAAGACTCATATTTCATTTGCAAGAGTTGTCCTGGATACTTCAGTAATTCCAACAACACAAATAAGAAAAGGTGAAATAGGAGAGCTCTCCCAAGTAAACAAAATCACACAAGAGGTTTCCTTTCAAACACCAGCATGTTTGGATCTGAAATTCTATTTGGCTCCACCAGACTGACAGATCCTGCCTCTGCTCCTCACCCCTTGCTTCAGCTCCTGTTTCCCTCTTGCCCTTTTGATGGAGGAGCTCTATCATAAATATTTCACTCAGTTGTGTCCCAGCCCAATGGGTTTCAGGGGCACTCTTTGATTTGTTTGGTTTATTTTCCTTCAGCTCTGCAGGAGCTAAAGGTTGTTGCAAGGCCTGTGCCTGCGCTGCTGACAGCCAGGAAAAAAGGGCTTGAAAATATGAAGGAAAAACCAGTGCAGGTGTCCAGATCTGCTCTGAGAATGGATTTAGGCTCCTTAGGTCATTTCTGTGCCCAGGCCTGCTAAAAACCCTCTGTCATTTGCTGCCTTCCCCCTGTAAATCCCAGCTGCCCCTTGGGCTGTGTCCAAGCTCTGTGTCCAAGCTCAGAGGGCTCCACCTCTGGCATTCTCTTCCTGCCTGTTCCCTGATCCGTTCATGCTCCAGCCTCTGTTTTTCCTCCCTTTCTCTCACCCCCAGCCCTTCCCTTCGCACATTTATCTCCAGGATGAGGCCTTTGGAGCTGCTCTTGGAGAAGAACCACCAGCACAGAGTCGTTTCCTCCTGACACCACGGCAGTGACACCTTCAGAGAAGCTGGATGGATCCCTGGCTGAGGCCTCTGCCCCTGCGCCGTTCTCTGCAGCCAGGACGGGATTTCACCCGGCTCTGGCAAGCACTGCTGGTGGGGTTTGGCTGGCTGAACACAGCCAGGAGGTGTGAGCTGGAGAGAGCTGAGTTGTTCATTTTGCTCAAAGACTGGGAGGAGCACAGAAAGGATTTGAACTTTCCCACTGGCTCCAGGATTGCCAAACACTCCAGGATCAGGGACCTGGCTGCCCTCTCCATGAGGAAATGACCTCAAGTTGCACCAGGGAAGGTTTACATTGGATACTGGGAAAAACTGCTTTGCCAGAAGGGCTGTCCAGGCCTGGCACAGCTGCCCAGGGCAGGGGTGGAGTCCCCATCCCTGCAGGGATTTCGAGGCCCTGTGGATGTGGCACCTGGGGACATGGGGCACCTGGGGACTGGCCTGGGCAGTGCTGGGGATGGTTGGACTCTGTGATCTCAGAGGGCTTTTCCAGCCTAACCACTTCTATGATTCCAAAATCTGCAGTGGGTATGGGACCCTTGGATGACCCCTGGGGATGTCCAAGGGTGGGCAGTGAGGTCAGTGGATTAAACCCCCTCTGGGGAGCTGTGCTCAGCCCCTCTCAGCCCCCCAGGGGCACCCTGGCAATGCCAGTGCTGGGCAGGCAGGGAAGGATCAGCCACCTCCATCTCCACCCTGCAGTGCAGGCCAGGATCCGTCCCAGGGCTGGGATCCTTCTGGGAAGCTCGGACAGAAGCAGGATCCTGCAACATCCTCAAACCCACCAGAGCTGCTGCTGAAGAGGCACCACCCAGCTGCGCTTGGAATCCCAGAATCCCAGAATCTCAGAATCCCAGGCTGGGTTGGGTTGGGAGGAACCTGGAAGCCCCTCCAGTGCCAGCCCTGCCATGGCAGGGACACCTCCCACTGTCCCAGGCTGCTCCCAGCCCCAATGTCCAGCCTGGCCTTGGGCACTGCCAGGGATCCAGGGGCAGCCCCAGCTGCTCTGGGCACCCTGTGCCAGGGCCTGCCCACCCTCCCAGGGAACTTTTCCTTCCCAATAAATTAAATGCACACTTACCTTAGAGCATTATCACACAGGAATTCTCCCCTGCAATCCTTTGCCACCCACACTTTTCCAGCCTCTTTGGGTTCCCCAGCTGTTCCCTCTCGTGACAAACCTGTCCTGCCTGTGCCAGCTGTGCCAGCAGTGCCCAGCCTGCCCCGGGCTCGTGTCCTGCGCAGCACCTGAGCTGGGCACCCTTCAGGGGAGGCTCTCCTGGAGCCTGCCGAGTGCAGGACCAGTGCATTCCGTGCTGTTAATAGCCAAAGCTCCCTGCGGTTTGTTGCACATTATTTCTGTTTGCTGCCCTAATTAACGATGGTTTGTGTTCTCCCTGCTGGTGTCGTGGCTCCCACTCTCTTCCCCCAGCTCAGCCTCTTTGCTGCTTTTCCTCTCTGATGCTGCTTCCCCCACCTCCTCCTCCCTCAGCATTATCTGTTTGCTCTCCTGGGGGGTTCCTTTCCAGCTAAACGCTGCCATTTCCAGCACACCAATTCTTTTTCCACATCTACATCTCTGTTTTTTGGTTGTTGTTGTCCTTTTGATTGCTTTCTCCCCAACTGTTTCCTAAAAACTCCTTGCATTTCTGCTTCCTGAGCATGCAGAAATTGCCCAATCTGCTCCAATTTACACTTGGGTTTGCATTTATAGAAATTACCCGGAGGTTTTGAGTTGTTTTATTTTCACAGAGGCTTCCAGCTGGTGGTGTTTCAGATCAGGGATGAGGAACCTTGGACACAGAACAAGAGAGTTCAGAGGGCCAAATGTGCCATCTTTCTCCAAACTGGGGATGTGACAGCTGAATGGGGAGCCCAGGATTCAAAAAGCACATTGACCACTTGGAAAGCATCCCGAAAAGTGCCACTGGAAGGATCCATGCTGTGACACCCTTGCTGTCCAGGGGAAGGCCTGAAGTGTCAGAGTGGATGTCACTCTGTCACTCTGCTCCTTGCTGGAGCCAGCTCCAAACAGCTCCGGGGCAGATGTGAGGCAGATTTGGCAAACTTGGAGGCTTTCCCAGGTTCTGAAGCTCAGCAGTGCTCAAATGAAGCCTGGTTTGGGTCAGGCCTGGCCTGGGCAGCTGAGCTGGGTGTGGTGAGCTCAGCTGTGCCCTGGGAAGGAGCCCTGCAGGTGCCAGGGGTGGCAGAGAGCCCTGGGCAGGGACTTCCACCTCTGGCCTGGTGTCTTTCCCTCAGCTGTGGCTCTGCTGGGACCTGCAGGTCCCTCCCAGCTCCTGGGATGGGATGACAGAGATTTCTCACCCTTCCCCTTCCCCTTCCCCTTCCCCTTCCCCTTCCCCTTCCCCTTCCCTTCCCTTCCCCTCTCTGCTGCCTGCCTGGGAAATGGGGGCAGATGGGCTTCAACCCACGGGGATGAGGCTCTGAGGCACAGCCTGTTGTGTCCCTGTTTCCTCAGGGATTTCCCCATGGAAAGGGTGCTCAGACCTTGGCAGGAGCTGCCCAGGGAGGTTTGGAGTCCCCATCCCTCATCCCTGGAGGTGTCCAGGGAAGGCCTGGATGTGGCACTCAGTGCTCTGGGCTGGTGATGAGGAGGGGATCGGGCACAGCTGGGACTCGATGATCCTGGGGGGCTTTTCCAACCTCCATGATCCTGGGATTCTGCAAACCTGCCCTTGTACCCCAGCACCCCCAGGCCTGCTGTGCTTGGGAAGGAGCAAAGCTGTTCCTTGGGAAGGAACACGGCCACCCAGGGATGGCCTTTGCCTCTGGCTCCTGCCCTGGCCTGGCTGAAGGGCCCAGCAGATGCCCCGTGGTGGCACCATGGACTGTGGCAATCCGAGCTTTTCCCTGGGCAAATGTTTAGCATTCCCTTCTGCTCCTTTAAAATAATGCAATTTAGCCTAATTTTTGGTGTCAAGGCACTTGGTTAGGGAAATTATATTCTGTCACCAAGGTGTCAGGCTTGTCGGGGGTTTAATGAAATTATGACACCCTGTGTGAGCTGGAAACGAGCCTGTCCCTGCTCCAGCCCGGCCTCAGAGCAGGGATATTTCCTGCAGAGCCAGAGCAAACACTTGGTGACAGCCCTGCAGCAGCACAGCAAATTCGCTCTGACTCAGAATCCCCTGGCACATGGCTGGGAACTGTGGGACACAAATGTGTTCCGGCACTGGCAGCAGGTCCCTTGGAACAGGTTTGGGGAGTGAGAGCCTGGAACTCACAGGTGATTTATTGTTAACCCTTGCAAGGGAAGAGGGAAAATGTCTGAGCTGGAAGCGTATCCTGAATGGCCAGAGTGAGGCAGGAAGGAACTGGGGAGACTGGGAATCCTAAAATCTTGGTTCTGTCCTAAGGATGGAAAGAAATGGGAACCTGAGGGGAGCATTTCAGTCAGAACTGTTCTTTGGGCATCAAAATTCAGGCTAAAAATAGGAAATCAGTCCCTCCCTGTTGTAAGGACATCCCAAAGCTGTGGATGTGGAGCACGTGGACATTCCCCTTTGGATGCAGACCTCCTGCAAACCCCTGCTCAAGCTGGGGGACAGGAACACTGGACTGGGAGGAGAGAAGGAATTTGCTGCACTCTCTGTCAGTGCCAGTCACACCTGCCTCACGTTTGGACTGGAAACTGAATCCCGGGCTGGAGGAGGAGTCAGCCCTGGGCAGGATGAGGAGCTCGGGCAGAGCCGCTCCCGTCCTGCTGTTCGTGCCCATCTGCTGCTCCCCAGGGTGCTCCTGATGCAAATCCTTCCTCGCATAAAACAAACTGTGTCAGGAAGGAACATATGGTGAATAAACCCTGATTGCCCAAATGGAGATTTAGGGCCTGTTTGGAGCCAGGGCCAGCTCCCTGCTGGTTGCAGCTTGGCACTGTCCCACTGGATTTGTGCTGCTGGGAGCTGTGGAGCAGCAGGGAAGGACCCGGCCCTCAGCTACACTTCATCCTGGAGCTGCTGGAGTTTGTGCTCCAGAGGGTAAGGACTGGGTTTGCCACTGGAAACCACATCCACCAGTGCTGAAGGGCTCCTCGGGATGGGGCTGCCCCCATGGGAAGTGGCCAAGCGGGTTGATTTTTGGAGAGGGTTTTTCTGGGTTACCCCAGTTCAGGTCTGAGCTCCAGGTTTGCCATGATCCCTCCTAAATCCAGGATTTCCAGCACCCCTCCTGAACTCCTAAACCTGACGCAGGGCTCCCGGTTTCATGGGAAAGGCTGAAATTTCCATCCTGGAATGGCCATTTCCTGGTGTTTGCTGCTGAGCAAGGGTCCCATTTCCAACTAACTCTGCTCCTCCCAGTTCTGTTTGAACCCTTTTTCCTTCAAACCTGACAGGTTCGAAGTGATAGGGATATCACTGCTTGGGGGGACCCTGGGATAAGCCCCAGGATGCAAAGGAAAATTACCTGGGAAGGATTTCAGAGTCCCCTAAGGAGTGGCCCTGTAATTTACAGTATCTTCCATTCTTTTTGTCTATTCTAATGCAGATCCCTCAAGGAAAAACGGAATAAAACTCGAACACGTTACAGGGCCTGTTGCATCACCAGCGCTTAGCTTGCTCAATTGACTGGAAAATTCAAAATTCACATCCAATTTCACCACTGAAGGGGAAAAACCCATCCCTGTCAAGAGCCTAATACCAGTTAATATTAGTTTTAAAATTAGGCTGGTAAACAAATCAACAGTGGATCTGCAAGGGGCAGGGGGCACTTCCTGGAGAGGGAACCACAGGATTCGTGTCCCTGGTTAAATCCTGTGTGGAATGCTTGGCTTTTATCCCATCCCCAGCTCCAGGAGTGGACAGTGGGAGCTTCCCCATGTCCGTGGTCGCTGACCTCCCCCAGGCCACTGTGAGTCAGCAGAAGAACCTTTCAGTTGCAGTGGATTGGCCTTTTTGGGGTGAGGACAGGGAGTCCTGTGGGGTCCCAGAGCTGGCTGGAAACCTCTGGACACCGCAGTGGGTAAATGGGATATCGTGGCCACTGACATCCAGGGAGGGATGTGCTGACTGGGGGCTCTGATCTGCCCTTCCTGGGGCTGTCTCTGTGCACAATGTCACCCATGTCACCCATGTCACCAGTGTCACAGTGTCACCAGTGTCACCCCAGCGTGCCACAGCAAAGGCTGGTGGTGCTGCTGTGTCCTGGCAGTGAATGGCTGGACTTGATCTTTGAGGACTTTTCCAACCTTAACAATTCTGTGATCATACAAAATGTTTTTAAACTGATAATTTTGTTCTCTTTTGTGTCAAAAGCACTTCAGGAGAGATTCAGCTCCAGATTCCCACCCCTGGCACCTCTGTCCTTGCAGGCATCTCTCGGAGCAAGGCACGGAGCCCATGCTGGAACTTGCTGGAAGTGGTCGGTGTAGTCCAAGGAATTCCGGGAGTTCTGCTCCCTCAGGAGCACACACAGGCTCAGCTGGACTCCTCCCCACCTCCAGTGTGTATTTATTCAGGGCTTGACTCCTTTCCTGGAAGGCAGACGTGTGGTGGCATTTAGGATGTGCAGGGGTGTCTGAGGCAAAGGGTCCCTGCATGGAGAGGGTCCAGGGGGGATTGCACCAGGACTGGCACAAGAAATCTGGAGAGGGACTTTGGACAGGGGCCTGGAGAGTCAGGAATGGCTTCCACAGCAGGGAAAGATGGGATATTGGGAAGGAATTCCTGACTGTGAGGGTGGTGAGGCCCTGGCACAGGGTGCCCAGAGCAGCTGGGGCTGCCCCTGGATCCCTGGCAGTGCCCAAGGCCAGGCTGGACATTGGGGCTTGGAGCAGCCTGGGACAGTGGGAGGTGTCCCTGCCCATGGATGGGGTGGAATTAAATTGTCTTTAGGGTTCCAAGCCATTCTGTGCCTGCAGACCATGGAAGCTGTGCCCCTTTGTAGCCTGGTGCCCTGTGGATGATGGACAGCACCTTCCCTGTCCTGGGTCACATCCAGCCCCTGCCTGGAGCACCCCTCACACAGAAATGCTCCTGGGCAGGGGCTGGGCTGGGGGCAGAGGCTCCCCCTCCCACCCATCTGTCAGAGCTGAGTCTGGAGTGAGGAAAGGGCTTGGAGTGAGGAAAGGGAAATTCCACAGGGGAATTTTGTTCTGTCTGGCACCTCCATCCCACGCTTTTATTCGGATGAAGGGGGGGAAGACACCCAAGGACTGCAGGGCCCCGACGTGTGACCACCAGAAGGGACCTTTTTCCATCAAGGAGCAGCTGTGAGCAGCAGCTGTGGTGACAAAAGGCTGTTGGAGTTTGTAACTGTTCCCATCTAAATGCAAATGCTGCCACAGCCATGGGCTAGCAGGGAATGCTGCATCCCTGGCTCGGAGCTGGGACATCCTGGATCGCTGGGCCTTCCCCACAGGCAGCCCAGGGAGATCCAGAATGGGAAAATGGAGCATGGAGCATTCCCACAGCTCTTCCCCACACCGTGTGCTCCATCCTTTGTCTTCTCATTTGATCTCCTGTTTTCAGGAGCCTGCTCTGACTCCAGTCCAGCAGAACTGGGCTGGGGAAAATGCCAAGGGGAACTCTGGCACTCAGGCACACCTGATCTGAGCCAGGGAGCCCGGTCTCATCACCAGCCCATGGAACCCTTGGCTGAGGACAGGTCCAGGTGCTCACATCTGGCACAGCCCCTGCAAGCACTGCAACCCCAGTGAGAACAGTGAGATTTAGGGGGATACAGCCTGGAAAGCTTTGAACATCCTCTGGAAGGACAAGAGGAGTCTGCATGGATTCAGCATCGATTTAGGACCGTACAAAGGCAGGGAATTTGTTAATTGGAAAAAAATCCTGTCTGTAAAGTATTTCAGTAACTCACCCACAACATCCACTGAACAGCCCAGCGTGGTGAGCTCAGAGCCAGACAGGGCTCAGGAAAGGGGCTTTCCAATGGGAAGGGCTTGAATTTCCCTTGCCTTGCTCATCCTGGGAGCTGCAGTGGGAGGTGGTCAGTCCTGGGGCAGGAAATTCATTTCAGGCCTGTGTGGGAGCAGGACCTGGGCAGCCACGGGCTCTGCCTGCTGCCTTCCATGACTGCAAGGATGTGGTACAATACCAAATTCATCCGCAGCTCCTTCCCTGCCCAGCCTGGTCCTCCTGCCCTGCAGGTCCTGCCCCTGCTGGGCCTGTCCCCTCGTGGCTGGCTGTGGGTGTTCCCCTGGTCCCACTGCCCTGGAACAATCAGAGCAATGCAGGGCTCAGCCCTTTGCTCTCACAAATGGTTCTTGCTCTGCTCCCAAAGCTTTGTGCCATGTGAATCCTGGTCTGTGGCTCCCTTGCTGGGTTATGGGGCTACCTGCACCCCCGGCTGTTGTTATTTCCCTGCCTGAGTATCCAAAGCCCAGGTGACATCTCTGACCTGCAGGTCCAAGGTCTCCCTGGACAAGAGAAGGGATGGGGATGGCCCCGAGCCGCGTGGGAGCTGCTCTGCCTGTCACAGTCGGGGTTTATTTAATACCTGTCTTGTGTTTGAGGGTGTGTTTGAGCTGAGGTGCAAATCTTCACCCAGCCTCTCTCTGCAGCCACTCAAACCAGCTCAGCCTTTCAGCCATTCCCTGTCCATGGCCGGGGCTTGGTGAGGAAGCTGGGAATTGCTTTCTTGCAAACAAAGAGACAAAGATAAAACTGTTGGATATTTGGCTTGGCAAACATTCGTTACCTCAGTAGGAAAATTGCCTCGGCAGACAGGACCCAGGGTTCCTCTGACAAGCCATTGCTAATTCATCAGCATGGATTCACCTCCATGGGGATAATCAGCAGACTCCAGAAAGGAGTTTATTAAACACTCGGTCCCAGGGAATGTGTTTATCTTCTGAGCACATGCACACACAGGCACAAAGTTGGTGTTTAACAGGACTCTTTCAGCCCTGCTGATCCTGGATGAAAATGGGAAAAGATTCCGCTGGCCCAGAGATGTGACCAGGTTTGGCAGGCTGGGCTCAGGCCCATGGAGGGAAATGCCAGGTGTTACCCACAGGGCAGTGTTTGTCCCTGGGGGTGTGAGAGAGAGGGACGGGGGGGCACTTGTGCCACCATTCTCCTGACACCCTTCCCTTCCTGAGCCTCACCACCCCTCGAGCTGGGCTGTCACGGATGGGGAATGGGTGTCACCCAGAGAGTCCTCACCCGGGGGGTTCCTGCAGCTGAGCTCCTCTCAGCAGCAATCCCAGAACCATGGTTTGGGTTGAAAGGGACCCCAAAGATCATACACTCCCAACCCCTTGCCTGTGGCAGGGACAAAATCCTCCTTGGTCATTTGTGAGCCGAGTTTAACTCGGCCGGAGGGTTTAATGGGACTGCAGGGCTTTCCCCAACCACCTCCCACAGGGATTCATCAAATCCCAGCTGTGCCCATCGGTTCAGCAGTGCCCAGCTCCGGCCTTGCGGGGAGAGTGTGTGGCACCACAAAATGTGGCCAGGGAGAGAGGAGCCTGCAAGAAACCAGAAACGAAAACTGGAGATGAGGAGAATCTCAGAGGAACAAAATGCTGAAACTCTCAGCTGCCAGAATGAGTGTAACTCATGTTCCAGGAGTAACATCCACGGGCAGAGCTGGCCCACGACCTGCACTGGTCAGGAGCTGGGCTGTTATTTCTGATTGAATCGCCTCTGACATTCCAGGGTGGCTGGTGGGGACCTGGAGAGCAGGAGGAGGTGATGCCTGTGCTGGTGGGAAATGTCCATGTATGTCTCGGTTTTGAAAGACAGGTGTCTGCTAAGGAAGGCAGAGGCCC
>NW_024581050.1:764924-807579 GCF_017639235.1 Corvus kubaryi
CCCTAGCAACATGCATATGGGAGAAAATTCCTTTAACAGGAAAAAAAACCAGACTAAACTAAAACCCCAACAATGTAAAAGTTACTGTGAGAAACCATGGGATGCCCTGGAGATCCGGAACTGGTGAGTCTTGGAGAGATCACGGTTTGGGAAACATCAGTCCTTGGTCTCTATTTTTGTCACTGTTCCCAGCAGTTTTTTTACAAGTCACGATGGAGCCCAGGGACTTTGCAGCCAGGTCAGGTGCAGGTATTGCTCATTTTGGGTGAGATTTTTGCCTCCCCTAAGCATTCTTGACCTAAAAGGCCCTGGCACAGATTGCCCAGAGCACTTGTGGCTGCCCCTGGATTCCCAGAAGTGTCCAAGGCCAGGCTGGACACCAGGTCTAGTGGAAGGTGTCCCTGCCCATGGTGATCTTTAAGGTCCCTCCGAACCCAAACCATCCCATGGCTCTTTGAAAAGACTCCATGGATTTCCTGTGCCCTGACACCAGGCTGAGAGAAGGGAGACACAATTCTTGGAACGCCAAAGTCTAAGTCTGTCCTTGCCCAAGCACAAACTGGGCAGCCCTGGTCTAAATTTAACTCATTGATATTTTTTAATGCAAAAAGCCTCATGGATCCTCTTTACAAGCAGCACCAGCACACAAAAAATATAATAAAAAAAGCAACATTAAAAATAAAGAACAAAACAAAGCAAAACATAACTGTGCAAATAAATACCCTTTTCAATTTGGATGCTTTATGGTGAGGGAAACACTCTGAATATCTAATCCAAGCAGTTCTATTGCCAAGGAAATGTCACATAAAACCAGAAGAATCATAGCATAGATCAGGGAGATAAAAAAGGACAACACAATCTAATCAGATGTGACAGATGCAGCACAATTCCACATAACAACCAGAGCCAGCGGGGATTTGTTCGGGATGCACCCTTTGCTCCTTCCCAACCTTCTTCTCTCCTTCCAATATTCAGTCCTGGGTTCATCTAAAGGGAAAATAAATTGCATTTAAAAGCTCTCTGGAGGTGTCCAAACTGTTCATGAGACAAGCACTGAGAGCTGGGAATGGTCTTCTGAAAATCACGGAATCCCAGAGTGGTTTGGGTTGGAAGAGACCTTAAAGATCATCCCATTCTCCCCTGCCAAGGTCAGGGACACCTGGATTTTGCTTTTTCTTGGCCTAAAAGCCAAGAATGTGTGGATCAGTTTGCTGGGGTTGCTCTGGGCTCACGGCAAGGAGCAGGACACGACCAGTCCCAGCTCTGCCAGAATTCCCTGTGACCGCCAGTGGCGGCCACTCCAAGGCCCCCAGCCCTGGCAGGTGACTGGGGACAGGCTGGAGTCGAGCGCAGCTCTCACACTGGGGGAGGGTGTAAAACCATTCCCAGGCCTTGGGGTTCCATTTATTTTGCGTGATCCCTACAATGCACACAGGGAATGATGTAGGATGGCCTGTGAGATGCCAGGGCTGGGCAGTGGAGTGGCTGTCACCTGTGGTGGGTGATTTCTGTGTCCTCGGACATCCAGCACAGCCACCGGTAACTGCTCCACTGCTGTCTGCCCTTCCCAGCAAAGGAGCAGCTGGGTGTAATTTCTGGTTTGATTTTTGTCCTGCTCGGACCTCTGCCCTCAGGATCCTGTTCTCTCTCTGTCTGACAGGGTGACAAGTGATGCCACATCTCTGCACTTAATGAGGGGTCTCACTGTGTGCCCCAGCCACCCCCTGGCCTTCCTCTCTCGTAAAAACCCAGCCTGAGCTCCCAGGCCCTCTCGGTTCATTCCCACTTTCCAATCACTCCTCTCTCTCTCTGGTCCTGCTCTCAGTGACACCAGCACAGGAGGCACGGCCCAGGCACTGCTGCCCTACTGCTGCATTCCCGTGGGATACTTGGGCCTCTCCTTGCAAAACCCCCGGCTTGGCATCCACACCTCACACCATCTTCATCATCACATCATCGTCACTCTGTGAGCCTCGGACAGTGTTACAGTGGGATGGTTTGGGTGGGAAGGGACCTCAGAGCCCCTCCAGTGCCACCCCTGCCATGGCAGGGACACCTCCCACCATCCCAGGCTGCTCCAAACCCTGATGTGAGCCTGGCCTTGGGCACTGTCAGGGATCCAGGAGCAGCCCCAGCTGCTCTGGGCACCCTGTGCCAGGGCCTCACCGCCCTCTGGATAAAGAATTTAGTCCTCACATCTCATTTAAATATCTCTGCCCATCTACATGATCCTGCTCAGGGATTGCTCCTGTCCTTCTCCCTGTATCCCCTGGGCTGTCCTGCGTCTGCAGGATGTCCTGACAGGGTCTGGTTCTCCTTCACCAGGGAGGCCTTGGTGCTTCCCTGAGGGTCACTGACTGTCACAGTGAGAGCTCGTGGATCCCCTGGGCACCACCCCTTCCTTGGGAGTGTTTCCCACCTGTTGGCACAAGCTGAGGTCAGCCAAGGGCTTTGAATCCCTTTAATGTGGGCCATGTTCACCCAGATCATCCCAGCTGTCCCTCAGAGGGCTGGGGGTGGGAAAGGTGCTGTGTTAGAAAAGCAGCTCTGCTGTGAGTAACCCCCGTGCTGCTCGGGGCTGCTCTGGCATCCTCACACAGACACTCCCCAGAAAAAGGTGTGACTCCATCACTTGGGTTTAGTTTGGTTGCTGAGGCCTCAAACCCAGATTTTTGCATGCAGTTACCCAACCAGAGCATGACCTGGAGCAGAGCATTTCCCGGGAGCAGGAGTGACTCTGCAACCCCCCCTCCATCCGCCTCCTCCTCCCTGGGTGTCAGCCCAGCCTCCTCCAGCCCTCCATGAAGTGTTTGATCTGAATCCCTGAGACTGCACAGCCTTCCCTGCCCTGGGCTCTTCCCTCTGGCTTTCCAAAGCTTGGAAAACATCCACAGTTAGAGAGACAGACGTGCAGGGGCTGGGGGGGGGGTGTGTGTGTCCATGTCCATGTGTCCGTGTGTGTCTGTTCCCAGATGGGGATGGGATGGGATGGGATGGGATGGGATGGGATGGGATGGGATGAGATGGGATGGGATGGGAAGTTGTGGGAACTGTCTGATCTGATCTGAGGGGATGAACAGCACTCCCTGGCCACGCCAGGGCTGCATCTCCTGGTGTTTGCCAGGAGCATCCTGGTAAATCCCCAGCACCGTGAAGCTTGGAGTGCTGCAAAGAGCAGCAGTGCCCAAAGCACTGCCAGGGCCCTCCTGCTTTTCCACTGCCCCAGGCCCATCCCCAGGATTCTTAATTTTATTCAGAACTCTCTTTACAACTGATACAAACCTACAAATATGTGAGGAAAATGTGACCTCTGGGAGGAAGCCCCGAGTGGGTGTGTGCCCCCCTGGGCCAGGCAGCACCAAAGGGATGGATCCCTCAGGCACATGAAAACAGGGAAAGTGCCAGGACAGGAACCAGCTTTCCAAATTCAAGGGCTTTTGTTTGCACGTGGGACATTCTCTGCCACGAGACAGAGATCACCTGTAGAAAAAGGGTGATCCAAAAGTCGTGCTGGACATAAATTTATGTTTGGACATAGGTTCCATATGTCCAAACCCTTACAGGAGCCCTCAGCTGGCAGCACAGTTTATCAGGAATATTTCAGCACCCACTTCCAGCACTTACATGATTATGCTTTTTTTTTTTCCTTCCCTCTCTGTAATTAATTAGTGAAAACTCTTGTAATTATGGAGGAAAGCTGAAAAGTGAGGCCTCAAGCGACTTAAATATGAGCAGACTGAGGAGTAGTACACATTCTGGGTCTTTGTGAAAAGACTTTAACCTAAAGCTGGTGATTTGGGACAGGATGGTGGGTCTCACTTGTGGTTTTGTTATTGCTGGTGGCACTGATTTCCTTAGCACAGGATCTGCTTGGGCCTTGCTTTGTGAAAAGACCTTTTTAGACTCAAGTGCACTCGTTTTACTTCCTAAACACCAGTTGAGAGACAAGGGAGCTGAAGCAGCACCAGTCTCATTTGTGCAGCTTGGAGAGGACACGTGACAATAACTCGTTCCTGCAATTAGAGCAACACCTCAGTGACAGCAGAAGCAGAGCTCAGGGCAGAGGCAGAAAGCAGCTGCCATAAAACCCTGGTGGGCAGTAACCCCTCTGTCCTGCACAGCATCCACCTGCAGCGATTCGAGGGGCAATTCAGAGAAAATCCAAAATGAACCTGGAAACGTTTCCTGAGCACGAAGTGATGCAAACCCAGATGTTGCCCCTCGTTACCATAATTGAGGAGTGAGCACTGAGCTTTTAAGTGCCCTTTGCTAAACCCTCTGTGCCTCCCACAGTGCCTTTAGAAGCACATTGTCAAGAGAATTCAGGCCTTTATGTAAGGCCAGCCCACCAGCACAATTAAATCTGTGCTGGTCACTTTTCAGTTTCCATAGGCAGGAAAATGCCTGAAAATGTCACAGCAAACATCAGCCACTGGTGTTTTTTGGCCTGAGGAGGAGGAGGGCCGAGGCAGAGGGTGGCAGAGCTGTGGAATGGAGCTGTTGATCTTGCAGCAGAGGACAAAGCAAGATGGGGATATTCACCAGCACAGGGGGATTTAAGAGGGTGATGGGGAAAGCCTCTTCTTTTCCTGCCAGTGCTGCCCAGAGGTGAGGCACAGGTGTGAGGGGGGCTTTGCAATGTGTCCCCCGTCACCCTGGGGAGATCCGTGGTGCAAAGATCAGCCCTGCCTTGAGTGGACGGGGAAAGCCCTCCCCTCCCGTGGTTAATGCCCCGGATCAGTCGCGGTTGGCCCTGACGCCTCTCCTGCCTCTGTCCCCTCAGGAGGGCAAGGGAGCCCGTGCCCTGGGCTGGGACACCCTGGGACACTCCTGGCAAAGGCTGCTTTGCAGCCCAGGGGTTGCCCTGGCCCTAGAGAGACTCAGGGTGGCCACTGTCACCTCCGCAGTGCAGCTGGGGCTGGTGGCACAGGCTCCCTGTTTGGTGGGGCTGGCTGAGCCTCCCAAACTCCTGCCCTCCCCCTGCTGATGTGAGGCTGATCTTTGAAGGTCACAGAACTGTAAAACCCCACACGGGTTTGGGTCAGAAGGGACCTTAGAGCCCAAACAGTTCCAACCCCTGCCATGGGGTATCTCCCAGCAGCCCAGGCTGCCCTTCCAACCCAAACTATTCCAATTTTATAATTCTCAGCTGCCCCTGGCACATCTGGGCTCTGCCCAGCCCGGAGGGAAAAGGTGAAGCCAGGACCATGTGGAGCAGTGGCCACCACCTGGCCTGTGGGGCTGAGAGGGCCCTCTGAGAGCCACCCTCAGGCCTTTCACCCAGCTGTCATTTGGGCTGAAAATCCTCCACAAGTGGGGGGCTTTTGAGACTCAACTGCTGCAGCCTGTGGACATCACACAGGGCACTCCCCTGGTGCAGCTGCCTGTCTGCAATATCTCCAGTGACAGCCAGAAAAAAGCAAATAAAAATTAAGCAATTCCTCCAGAATGCTGGTGTCTTCAGGCTGCACACACTTCTCTGTTGGAGGCAAAGCGGGAGAAGGGTGAATTGCACATGACAGAAGTTGTCACTTGGAGCAGGATTCATTTGTCCACACTTAGATTAATCTGACCCACTTTCAGCTGTCTACCTGCAGAGGGATGGATGGCAGCTGAAAGGGAGCTCAGCCAAAGGGACGGGGAGTGTAAATACCTGCAGTTATCAGAGCTGGGAGACAGACAGAGGTGGGAGGAGAACACAGACAGAGCCGTGTTTCACATCACAGGAGCCTGCAGAGGTTCCTTGGCAAAGCAGGAGCCGTCCTGAATCCCTGTGTTTCCTTTGTGTCCCCATGGCCCCATGGATGTGCATCCACCTGGTTTTCTCTCGGGCTTTCCACAGAATCACAGGAAGGTTTGGGCTGGAAAGGAGCCTAAAGACAACTTAATTCCACCCCCTGCCATGGGCAGGGACACCTCCCACTGTCCCAGGCTGCTCCAAGCCCCAATGTCCAGCTTGGTCTTGGACACTGCCAGGGATCCAGGGGCAGCCCCAGCTGCTCTGGGCAGCCTGTGCCAGGGCCTCACCTCCCTCACAGGGAACAATGCTTTCCCAATATCCAATTCTCCTGCCAGGGACTCTGAAAAAGCAAGACTCTAGGGAAACAGAGTTTCTGTGTTTTGCAGAAGCTTCCAACCCAGTAAAAGCCCTCCAGGAGCTGCAGTTTAGTCCTTCCAGCAGGACTTGGGCTGCAGCTCAGAGCTGCTAACTCGGGATGACACCAACTGTCAGCTCCTATCAAGATTAGGATAAAGGCTTTATCAGGCAAATTGGTGCTGTTGTCGCTGCCCTAATGTTATTTTAAGTGACTCCTTCTCCATTACAGTGAAGGACAAGGAGTGATCCAGAGTGGAACCACTGGGCTTCTGGCTCCGGCTGCTCACAAAAACCCTCTTCTCACAAGGAAAGCTCCCCTCTGTAGGAATCCTGTCCTGCTTCTCCACAGTCTCATGGTTATTCCATTTCCTTTTAGGGGACAGCGTGTTTCAGCACTTATTAAATTGCCATTTGTCTCAGCAGGCTCTGGGCCTCTGCTCTCTGGCATCTGAGGAAGAACAGATCCCCCTGTGCTGGGGATTAACTGGCAGCTCCTGGGCCATGTCCTGCTGTCCTTCCCTGGGAGCTCCCCACAGTTGAGCGAGGCAGGGAATCACTCCTGGCAAGGCAGCACCGGCCGCTTCATTCCGGGCTCACCTGAGCGTCGCTGCTGAAGCCCTCGGTGCACTGGAGATGGGAAGGGCAGCAGGATTGCTTCTGACAGGAGCAGTTTTTCCTCTCTGCTCCCATTACAGATACCCTCTTCCTTGGCATTTGGCCATCTGGGAGAGTTACTCTGGCTCTCAGCCTCAGCGTGGGAGGTGCTGAGTGTTGGGCTGCCCGTGGTAGGGAGAGCTGGGCTGCCGAATAATACAGAGCTGGAAATGCTCATGCAGATGGATTAGAGGATGTTTCCATTAAAATCCTGCCTGCCTTTCCACTCTGCGGCATAAATAATGGTGGTGTGAGTGTCAGAATGCTGAAGGCTTAGGAGAAATATTCACCAAGCTTTGGCAAAACTCTTATCCCTGTTTAGTAGAGCAGGCAGCTGCTCTGATGTGCAGAACTGGAAGCTGAATCCCAGAATCCCAGAATGGTTTGGGTTGGAACGGCTAAAGCCCATCCAGCCCCACCCCTGCCATGGGCAGGGACACCTTTCACTATCCCAGGGTGCTCCAAGCCCCATCCAGCCTGGCCTTGGACACTGTCAGGGATGGGGCAGCCGCAGCTGCTCTGGGTAACAGAGCAGGGAAACTCTGCAGGAAGTTGGAATGAGTCAAAAAACAGGGGTGGGGGCAGAAAAGGAGCAGCAGCTTTGAGATCCACACTTCTGGATGCAGAGAGCCTGGAAGGCCCCAAACCAGGCTGGGTTTAGGACCTGGCAGACAGGGATGGCAAAACATGCTCAGAACAGCCCCGTGCCAGGGTGACACAAGGACAGAAGGTGATGGCACTGGGAGAAAATCCAGCTCCCAGCAGCAGCTGCTGGCAGGGTTTGGGCAGAGCAGGACACCCACACCCTCCTCTGCTCAGGTTCCTAATGCGCCTCCCACCTCGCCACAAACCCATCCCAGGCTGCCCAGTGTGTGGCCAGACCTGCCTCCCCAGTTCCTGACCCCAGCGAGCCAAGAGGAGCTGAAACCATTTTAGATTTGCCTAAACCAAGTCCTGGGGTTTGGCATTGAAAGGTGACCCCGTTCAGAGGCCAGGAGAGGAGCAGTCCTGTCCCAGCAGCAGGGTTACAAATACCACAGGACTCCCTGCTTTTGCCTTCCACGTCTGTCCCAGCTAAAACAAAACTGCCACAAGCAGCAGATGAAGCAGAGTTCAGGCTGCAAAGCACAAATCTGGGAAAGGCTGGCTGGGCAATCTGCATCCCCCTCACTGCACACTCGTGCAAACCCCGGCAGCTGATCCCAGATGGCTTTTTCCGTTTACTCCCTCTTGCAGAGCACCAGAGAGAGAATTTCCAGAACAAAAGCCTTACCACAAATTGATGGATCCAGGCAAACTGGGAGATACTCCTTTAACCTTGCCCTGGAAACAGCTGAGCAGGTTCTGCGGATGAGGTGAACCCGAGGTAAAGCATCCTGAGTGGAAATTTTTGGATTATCTGATTGGAGCTTTGCAGAGTTAGAAGTTGCTGCAGATCAGCTCTTGTAGTGGGCAGTGCTGGGAGGTCTGAACTACAGCTCTCCGTACCTGCTCTGGGTGGAAAATCCATGTTCACACAGCACGGATCGACTCCTTGGGCTTCTCAGCAATTCTTTAAAAATTAATTAAAGCAGTTTTTCACTTGTGAAATCACAGCTCATCAGCAGATCTCTAAAACAGGGTTTTGGCCACTCTTCCAAGCTTCCATCAACCCCAGCTTAGGAGGGGCCTTGCAAGGCAATGTTTTGCTTTGTAAGACAGGTCCTTTCCTCCTGCTATCCCCCTCTGTGAGAGGAGCAGCCTTGGCACGCTGTGGGATGATCTCCTGGTGCCCAGAGCTGCTCTGTTGTGCCCTGGAGGTGACTCGACCGTGTCAGGACCACAAGAAGAGCACAAAGTTCCCCTGTGGAGGTCCCAACACCAGAAACCTCCCTGACCTGGGTGTCAGCAGGGCGAAGGCAAAGGGAAGCGAAGGGGACTGGGAATGTTCCTTGGGAAGAGGTTCTCTGAGGGCTGGGAAATGCATGGACTGCTCTGGGAGATCACAAAAGGCTGGATGCTGGGATTGTGCTCAGGAGAGGCTTTGTCTTGGTGCTGCCAAGTTCTCCCAGAACCTAAAGGAAAATGCTGGGGGGAGTATTTCTTTCAATATTTCCTGCTCAGAGCAAAATCCTTTTGCCATCGCTCAAGGATTGTTACAGAGAAGTGGAAAATCGCTCCATCTGTCCAGCCAAACCTCTTATCTGCCTTTCCTTCCTCCACTGACAAGGATTGCAGGGGATATTTGTGAATCTGGCCTCAAAACACCTCGGTGATCTGAGGCAGTTTTCTCCTTTTGGATGAAGGGAGAGAAGCCCTGGGGTGAAGAAGGGCTGGGTCTCCACCAGCCCCTTTGAAGGTCTGTCTCTTCATGTCACAGCAGGACTTGCCAGAGGCCTCGTGGTCAGGAACAAATCTGGCTCTTTTTTTTGGTGTTTCTAACAGGAACGAAGCTCTTTGAAATCTCTGGCCTGATAAAACTTGTTAAAAAATCACACGGGCAGCCTGAGACAGAGCCATGTTTTTTAACTCTTTCCCAAATCCAGTCACTGAAGAGAGGAAAAATCTCTGCCTGGGAAGATTTGCCTGACTCCTCATCAGCCACAGGCAGGGAAATGGGCCCGAGCAGGGAAGGGGAATATGGAAAAGGTTGCATCTGCTGCTGAGCCCACCTTACACCCCCCAGCTGGTGAGGAACATTTCACAGAATCATGGGATGGGATGGGATGGGATGGGATGGGATGGTTGGAAGGGACCTCAAAGACCACCCAGTCCCAATCCCCCTGCCATGGGCAGGGACATGTCCACCCTTAGGAAAGATTTAAAGGAGCCAGGCTGAATGATCCCAGTCTGAGCTCGTCTCCAGCCTTGCCCATCTCTCCTGGAGGTGCTGATGTCCCTCCAGTGACTGAGAGGAACTTGCAGCAGTTTGAAGGGTATTCCTGAGTATCAGGTGCCAAAATTTGCCTTGTGAGCCCTCACTTTGGAACTGATTTTCCTTTAAATCTTGGAGCTTCTTGAAGTCAAGCAGAAAACAAAGCACCAGTGGTTTAGGTGGTAAAAAGATGGATTCTGGTCATTGTATTCTGCTGGATTGCCATGGATTCTGGACTGGGAAATCAAGAACATTTCCCAGCCCTGGCAGTGCCCAAGGCCAGGTTAGACAGGGCTTGGAGCACCCTGGGACAGTGGGAGGTGTCCCTACCATGGCTGGGGTGGGATTGGATGGGCTTTAAGGTCCCTTCCAACCCAACCCATTCCGTGATTCCATGATCCATGAAGGATCACTGGCTGGAAGCCTGGAGACCACCCCTGTGTGTAACTGTGTTCAAACACGGGCTGAGAGCTCTTTTCCCTCTCACTCTGTGAACATTCCCTGGTGCCCAGATTTCCAGTTCAGCTGGGCCATCCAGTTGGGCCACCCCAACAAGGGATATTTCTGCATCAAAAATTCCCCACTCTCCTCTCCGTCCGTGGAGAGACTCTGACACACATTCCTTTGAAGACAGGAAGGTGCCAAATATGTGCCAAGGATTGAGAGCACTGGAACCCTTAGGAAAGCAAGGACTTTGGCAGTGCTGCAGGAGAGGGTCTCATCTGGTGTGTGACAGCTCAGTGGCAGCACTGTCACCCGCTGCCGGAGCCAGGCTTGGCAGGGAAATGTGCTTCTGCGAGAGGTTTAACTCCCTGGAGGCTGTGCCAGTGTGGGGTGACAGGGACAAGGGTCAAATGGGGAGGAGGATCCTGTGCAGCTGCTTTAACTCACTGGAAAAGGTGAATTCAGCAGAGGCCGCTCTGCACCTGACTTTGATATGGAGCTTTATGGGAGATGGTTCTGTGGGACCCAGTCTGGCCAAGTGGGGAGATCTGCACAGCACCGGGAGCTGCATTGGGACCGTGGGATTCACTGCTGGGCTTATGTTCATGGGAGAGTAAAGCCCAAACTGGGAATCCAGTTTAGAGGCACTTACACATCTTAAAACATTTCTGGGTCTGGAGAGGCAGTTGAACAGCTCAGCAGATGGAAAATCACAGAATCATGGAATGGTTTTGGCTGGCAGTGACCTTAAAAACCATCCAGTGCCACGCCTGCCACGGGCAGGGACACCTCCCACTGTCCCAGGCTGCTCCCAGCCCCAATGTCCATCCTGGCCTGGGACCCTGCCAGGGATCCAGGGGCAGCCACAGCTGCTCTGGGCACCCTGTGCCAGGGCCTGCCCACCCTCACAATAAAGATTCTTTTCCCACCTACTCCTTTCCTGTTTAAAACCACCCCCCTTATCCTATCACTGTGTGAATCATAAAGGTTGGAAAACACCTTTGAGATCCCCAAGTCCAGCCCTGAACCCACCGTGTTCAGCACTGACCACATCCCCAAGTGCCGCATCCACAGGCTTTGGGACACCTCCAGGACGGTGATTCCAGCACTGCCCTGCACAGCCTGTTCCAATCCCTGCCCACCCTTCCCACGAAGGAATTTCTCTAATACCCAACCAAAACCACCTCTGGTGCACCTCAGGCCATTTCCTCTGGCCATACCCAGCCGGAGTGTGCAGAGGGACCAGAGGCAGTGGAGCCCCTGAGCAGGAGCTGTCACAGGGGGTGTCAGACCCCACCGAGCATCTGGGCAGGGTCTGGGCTCAGCTCCTGGGCTCTGTCCATGCTTACAGGCTGTCAGAGCACTTTCCAAGCAGCAGAAGTTGCAGAAGTCCCAACGAGGGGCTCCTGGGGCTAAACAGGCTTGGGGCATCCTTGGCCTTACAAACAACGGATGCTTTAGTGGAAAAAGGAGGTTGGATCAGCTCTGCTCCTGGAAAGGATGCAGGAAGGCTGTGTCCAGGCTGGGATCAACAGGTGACTGGGGAGGGTTGAGGGAAGAGCCAAGAAAATGCTTAAAGGATTGGAAACCTGCTTATTGTGAGAAGCTCCAGGATCTTGGTGTGTTTAGCTTAACAAAGAGAGGATTAAGAAGGGACTTTATGGAGAGCAGAAATCGATGACAGAGGATTTCTGACCCTGCAGAAAGAGGTGTAACAAGAGAGAGTGACTGGGAGCTCGAGCCAGACGGATCAGAGCAGGAAGAGGTGCCTGCTTTTAGCAGGGAGGGGATCGCTGACGGGAGCAGCAGCCGGGCCGGGCTCCCCAGCACTGCAGGGGCTTGCACTGAGCCGGGCTGAGTTTCAGAAGCAGGGATTCTCCTTTGATCCCCGTTACTGGATCTGAGGTGGGAATTAGTGCACAAAGCTCAGGGGCCAGGCTGACAAGCAGGTCGGAGAAAATGATCCTGATGGATTTTTTTCATGCTCTTCTGAAAAATCTGTGAAGTCCCAAATGCAGCTGGTTTTTTGGGGAGGGAGCTGAGAGGGGACTGAACCTGCTCTGAGCTGTTACAGACAGAGCAGCAGAGCAGAATCAATCACCCTAATCAAAGCAGAGCTGCTGATGGCACTGAGGGCTGAACAATGAGCATTCACATAAATCCACTGCACTGATTAGGCAGAAAAGCCCAGATAGTCAATATTCCCATTAAACATCCATCAGAAAGTGCTTCCCAAATTGCACTCCCATCTGGGAATTTCTCCATTTCATAGGTAATTGAAGCTGGTTAGCTGATGATTGCTGTTGGATAGCACCACCTCCCTGGGATGTAAAAT
This sequence comes from Corvus kubaryi, assembly GCF_017639235.1. Lineage (NCBI taxonomy): Eukaryota > Metazoa > Chordata > Aves > Passeriformes > Corvidae > Corvus > Corvus kubaryi. Next base: position 777,309 of record NW_024581050.1, read on the forward strand.
CACCTGGGGAGGGAGTGTTTGGATAACTGGGGCAGCTCTGCTGGCACTCAGCAGTCGGGGGCTCATTTCCCAGCCAAGGTGTGGCTCCTCTGTGGGATTTCCCTTGCCTTTGGTGGGGTAGAAGGTTGGTGCAAACAGGCACACATGGAGAGGTTCACTCCTGTGTTCTGGGCGTTTTTTGGGACATGGCATTGCCGTCTCTCAGGCTGCTTTTCCTGAGGTGGGGACAGCTCTCCAGGAAGTCTGCAGGGAGGAAGATTCTGGCTTCCAGCACCCAACCTGCTGAGGAGATGCAGCAGGGCCAGCTGTGGGGAGACTGGAGATGGGAAAGTGAGTTCAGAGGAGTGGTCAGAGCCATCCCAGAGGGATGACCTGTGCTGACCCTTCTGCTCACTGTGCACAGAGCCAGAGCTGCCAACTTCCCTTCTCTCTGCCACATCCTGGAACTGTTTAAATGCCAAGGATTTTAAACAACCAACGGAGGTGTCTGATCCAGGACTGAGGGATATCAGTGTGAAGAGAGAGAAGCACCTCAGCACCAGTGAGAGCTCAGCAGGTCACCCACAGGTCACAGCTGTGGCCACTGGTGGACCTGGGTCAACCAGGACCTGCCACATCCCATGTTCCAGCTCAAGTCTAAGGGCCACAAATGCCAGGAGGACGTGGGATATTGGGGAGGGTTTTCCAAGAGACCTAATGCAGGCAAAGAGGTGAATGGAGAAAGGGTCAGAAAGAAAAATGGAAAAGGGGAGAAATGGGAAATAGAATAATTGGTGCCACAGAGCGGGGAAGGAGGCACCACTTCTGATGTGCTTTGCTTAGCACTCCCATCATATGCAGCACAGAGCAATCAGCATTCCTGGAAACTTTGGGTTTTAATCTCTCTGAACCTCAAATCTCCATTTGTAAGTAGGGATAATGTACTCAAAGGACAGGAAGATTAGTTAATTAATGGGTTGTGACATACTCTGATGCTGTGATAATGAGCACTGCTAGGAAATGTGTGATTGAGGCTCTGCTTCAGTGTATTTTATTTAGATCCGAACCTCGGGATGGGATCAGCCCCTGAAGCAGCTGAGGTTTCCACCTCTCTGTGTCCCTCTCTTCTGGGATTGCCATCCTGTGCTTCAGGAATGGATTGGAGCCTCCCACGAAACCACAGCCTGAAATGCTGGCATGTCTGTGTGGGAGACAGATTCCCAATTTACAGTGGATCTCCTAAAGCTGCTGGCTCTGGGGCTCAGTGTTCCCAGCAGGGTTTGGACAACCTCTCAGGGACAGCCTGGGACTGTTGGGGTGTCTGTGCAGGGCAGGAGTTGGACTCAGTGTTCCTTGTGGGTCCCTCCAGCTCAGGAGATTCCATGATTTAGGTAGAGAAATCCTGGTGCCACATCCTGCACAAGGGGAGGTGAAGGCACTGAGTTTGTTGGGAAACACCTGGGAAGGCTGATGCCATCCAGTGCTGCACAGCTCCTTGGGAAGGGGTGGAACACCTGGGAAGGCTGATCCCATCCAGTGCTGCATAGCTCCTTGGGAAGGGGTGGAACACCTGGGAAGGCTGATCCCATCCAGTGCTGCACAGCTCTTGGGAAGGGGTGGCAGTGTCCCACCTCAGAGCTGTGTCAGGACATCCACATTACACACACAGGCAAAAATCCAGAGGAAAGATGTGCTGGATGCCCTGAACCCAGGAGGCTGCAGGGCTGGGAATGTCAAGGACAGACAATGGGAGCCGTGGCTCAACCTCCAGGGTTCCAGCAGAGTGTCGGGTGATTTGGAGCGAGGACTGATCACATCCAGCACTTGCTTTGGGCAGCTGTTGAGGGAAATGAGAGGAGACTCATGAGGAATTGCCAACAGGATGGTCCAAAGCAGCTGAGAGTACTGAGCCTGCCGGGCAAGGGCCAGGGAGCCCAGATCTCTGTGCAGTGCCGGGCTGGAGCAGCGTGAGGGGTGCGGGCTGAAGGCAGCATTCTTCCCTTGCCCTTCCCAAGGGGAAAAGCAGGGCAGGGAACCAGAGCGCCCCATGGCCCCGTGAGTCACCAGGGCCCTCAGAGAGGTCTCACGGGGAAAAGGCTTCCCCGGAGCCTCCTGTGAGTCAGGCCCTGCCACCGAGCCCGTGGCTGGGAGGCTTCGGAGCAACGGAGGGTGAAGGCAAAGGGAGCGAACGTCCTTCCCTGCCCCCTGCCAGCGGCCCTTCCACAGCTCCCTGCCCCGGGAACGGCTGCACAGCTCCTCCTGCCACGGGACATGACCTCAGCGCTCCCCAGTCACCTATCCTGCTTTACTCCTGCCACCAGCATCCCTGACACCCACGGACAGGCTCTTCCACCTGGCAGGGGATGCTCCAGCTGGGCAGCTGCATCCCCCCGGGAGCATTTTCCAGCTGCAGCCAGTGCAGGAAACACCCAGGTCCTGTTCCTGGGGACTGAGCCAGGTCTGGCTGTAGTTCCCACCCTGTCCCTTCAGGCTGCCAAAATACAGGATCACGATGTGTCCAGGGGATGCCTCAGCCTGGGATGGAGCAGGAGCCTGGGACAGAGCCAGGCTTTAAACTCCCCCTGCACACAGAACTCCTCCATCCTCGTCTGCTCCCATTAGCAGATCTCCCTTGGATAACTCATTGCTGGAGCTTCCAGCTTACGCTTTGTGGAGCCTTTTCTCCCACTGACTCTTGTTTTCCCTTGGCTGAGGCTTTTCTTTCAGTGACTTTTCTAAGTCCCAGAGGTTTGAAAGAAGGTGACTCATCCCCTCAGAAGTCCTGGCAGCTCTTATCTCCTCTTTGGCACCAGCTGGGAGGTGGGAAAGTGGGAAAAGGAATTAAGAAAAAAGAAATCAATACATCCTTTGTATGATTTTCCACAGCTCACCTGTTGTCTGTGCTCTCAGCTGGGGAAGATAAGGTGATTTGCTTGGTGGCAACACTTCTGCCCTTTCAGTTTATAAAATCCTTAGTTCATTAGCAGAGAGGTACAACACGAGCAGACCAGGAGGATGGGAGTAGCTCTTTTGGGAGCATTTTAGGCTCTAAGGAAGGAATCTTTCCTCTCATTTTTATATTAAAATATGCATATTTATATATATGTATATATTGTATATATTTCTGTGTAATTTTAATTTATGTGTGAATGCACACACTGACAGTGCTGACCAGTACGAGGGTGATCTACAAGATCATGATGCTTGTGGAGAAGATGGGTAAGATTGACCATTCAGAGACTTTTCCATGAGGGACAAGTGGGATGCAACAGGTGCTGCCCCAATGCACAGAGCAGGTGTGCCCTGGGAGGGGAGTTCAGCCCACGGCCCTTTCCTGCAGGATGCGGGGGTGAATCACGCTGCAACTGGGCCAGGAGACGCTTCAGAGACAGAGTCAGAGAAGTGGGTATTTGCTTTATTCGGCGCGCCGGGTGTGTGGGGATCGCTCCTCCAAACACACACACCTGGTGCTCTCTACAACACAGTATTAAGGGTTAAATTATGAATATTCATCACATTCCTTGGGACAGGCATGGTTATACAAATTATTTCTCGGAAGTCATTAATATCATTAGCATACAGCTCACGCATGCGCTGTGTGTCCTGGTGGTCCCACTGACGAAGGCTCCTCTTCTTCCTCGGGGGTCTTTCTGATGAAGGCCAGTAGTCATCCTCCTAGTGCACTTTTCACCTTTCTCCCTGGGCATGCGTAGTCCTTTGAGGAATGATTCAGCAGTCTCTGGGATAATCCTTGTCCCCTCTATCTTGACAAGATTAGGGTGAGTTCGGCTTCTCAGGCTTTGTAATTAACATCTTTGTCTGAACTAACATTTGCTGTCTCCCAATAGTTCACTTGTGCTTCCATGAGTTAGTTATTGACTGCCCCTTCTTCAGAGCCATGAGCAATGTCTCCCTCAGGAATGAGGTGGTTCCTGCCGCTGGGACGTGGCCAGGGGCAGGGCAGGGGTGGAGGTGGCTTTTCAAGGCCCACAGAAGCACAAGGAGCACAGGATGGAGATGTGGCTCTGCTGCAGCTCACAGCATGTCACCAGTGCTGCCATCCCGCTCAGATATTGGGGACAACAGCAATTCCACTTGGGAAGCCCTGGCACAGCAAGGGTGAAGTGTCTGGGTCTCACACTGGCCCTTCATGTTTAATGTGCTGCCAGGATCAAACACCTGACATGCTCCTGCCCTGCAGCCCATTCCCCGAGGAGGGGCCACCATCACCAGGACACCGCTCCTGGCGTGTCCTGAGCTGCTCTGGCAAGCGGGAATCACAGAGCCCTGTGCTCCAGGGCCGGGGTGTGGATCCAGCAGGCGCTGGGTGTGGGAAAGGGACACTGGGCAGGAATCTCTGTGTGTCTCTGAAGGCCAAGGGGATGGAGGGGAGCTGCACTGGGGGGACACGGAGTAAAAACACAAAGTCCTGAGTCCCTGACTGGTTTTGTTCATATGGTTCATGTGAAGTGTCATTTTGGGAAACCATGGGGTAAAAAAAAAAAAAAAAAAGCCAAAATAAATAACAGTGTCTAACACTGTGTCTAACACTGCTAACAGTGTCCCCCACTGATCAGCTTTAACTACAAAAGCCTCAGAATTGGCCTTTTAAAGGTCAATCGAAGTGAAAATCTTTGCAGAAAATCTCTTAAATGCTTGAATCCCTCAATTGCTTTGCCTCAGGCTTTGGGAAGGGACCTTTCCCTCTGCCTGTGGAGAGCTGACCCAGAGCTGCTCGGGGGATGGCTGCACCCATTAAAGAGCCTGTGCTGTGCTAGGAGATCATTCCCCACAGGCTCCAGACTCATTTCCAGCTCCACCACAGACTCCCCTTCTGCTGGGAGGCAGAGACAGGAGGGATGGGAGGGAGGGGGTTTCTAGAAGGGAGCAGCAGTTCCTACATGACCTCCCCAGCATCCTGCCATGTCTTCTGGATGATGCTGCTCCTTTCTGTAGATCTTGAAATGGGTTTTGTGGCTTTATTTAGTATCCCAGAATGGTTTGGGTTGGAAGAGACCATAAAGATCATCCAATCCTACCCCTGCCATGGCAGGAACACCTCCCACTGTCCCAGGGTGCTCCAAGCCCCAATGTCCAACCTGGCCTTGGACACTGCCTGTGCCAGGGCCTGCCCACCCTCACAGGGAAGGATTTCTTCCTAATACAAAATTAGGAAATAATTCCTTCCAGCATAGAGGAAAACAGTTATGGCTTTGCACCATAACGCTGTGAAGGATCAGGATAAAACTCATTTGGTCTGCTCGAGGTTTTAGGAGGACTTCTCTGGAAAACCTGTGTCAGTGCAGCCTCTGGGGGACTCCAGCAAAGTTAAAACCCAAACAAAGCAGGAATGAGGAGCTCTCTCTCCTCTTCCCCTCCCTGCGTTTCTGGAGGACAGGGCTCTTGGGAGTGGCAGAGCCACTGGTGGCAGTGCAAAAGCAATGCTGCCATTCCCGAGGGGGCCTGGGGAGAGCTAAAGGCACTGCGAGCTATTTCAGGCTGCTCTGGCTGAAAGAGAAATTAAGATTCCCTCCTGTCAATCCAGAAGTCAGAGTTCGTTGCCATCCAGAGCGGAGAGAGGGATGAAGGCAGTGCTTTGAGGCCGAGCAGCTGCCAGAGCTCTCCTTGGAGAGCTGGCAGAGCCCTCCCTTCGTCCTTGCAGTGCCACAGGAGCAGGAGGGGCCCTGCCAGAGCCAGATCCAGATGCAGCTCCCATCAGCCGGGGCTGGATCCAGCCCCAGACCCTGGCTCCAGCACCGGGCAGGGAAGGAAGCCCCTGTCCCCCCTCAGCTGTGACACTTCAGAGCCCTGGAGTGCCCCCACGCCTCCCTCCTGCACTGCTGGCTCCTCTTGGCACCCCCAGCACACCGGCTTGCAGGGAATGGCACCGGCTGGGGCGGCCTGGGAAAAGCTGAGATGGGTATAAGGGAAAGGAGAGGCTGCAGTGGGTGTGGCCAGGTGTGCCCAGGGGTGCGCGGAGGGGACACTCCAATACCCGTGACAGTGGCAGGTCAGGTGCAAAGTGTCCTGTTCGCTGCAGATGCTTTGCCAGGTTGTGTTTCTTGCTGGCTCTCCCCACACCATGCCCTTGCAGGTGAGGATGCGGCTCCTCCCAGCCCTGGGTCATCGTTTCTCGTTGTGCTCTCTGGGGCCGGGCCCAGCAGGAGCGCAGAGGGTGCAGTGACAGGAGCCTGGCTCTGCCCCACGCAGGGCACAGCCTCCTCCTTCAGCTCCTGGCTCTGCACAGGCTGTGGCTGGGTAGCACACCAGGATCTTGAGGCGGGGCTGGGAGCAAACAAGCAGGAGCATTCTGGAGACAAACAGGCACAAAAAGGTCCCCTTTCCAGCCTAGGCTAGGAGGAGAGGATGCTGTGACAGCCTGGAGCCCTGCTCAGATCCAGGGTGCGGGTCCTCAGCAGGTGGGGGAGAAGCAGATGGAGGTACCAGCAAGGCACTCGGGCTGTGAGGACGCAGCGAAGCAGCAGGAGGACGCCTAAAGGCAAATTCCAACAGCTGTCTCTGGGAATGGCTGCAGTTTCCATGGCCAGTCTCATGAACCTGGACAGCGAGAGGGCTGCCCTGCACAAACCCCGTCCTAATCTCCCTGGAAATTCACAGATGCTTTGAACAGCGTTCAAGCAGTGGCCGGAGCAGGCAGCGCCTGCTGCACGAAGCTCTCAGGCCTGAAGGGGCACTCGATTGCCCACGGGGGCAGCAGGACAGGGGCTCCCGTCCCAAAGGGAGAGGCTGCTTTGAGAACGGAAAGATTCCAGCACGCCAAGGGGAGGGCAGGGATGTGGCTGTGCTCCTGGCTCGAGCAGAGCCAGCTCAGGGACACTTCCCAACAAGTTTTCCATAGGAAATGAGTGTTGCTGATTATTCTCCGTGTGTGACCATCCATCTCCTCCCTCCACAGCAGCTCCAGAGCCAGGGAGGCAAAGCCTTGGAGCGCCAGACTGCCCTGGCTGCGGGATGTTGGGGCATCCCCTTGCTGATGCTCACCCACTGGAACCGGGGTGAAGATCCTCCTGCTTTGGGTGGGAGCTCTCCACATCCCTCTGCAGTGCTTTGGCTCCACAAAACCTTTACCCATCCCCAGTTCTTCCCTGTGGCCATTCTGTTGTTTCAGTGTCAGGTGCAATTTGGGGTCTGGGACAGAAGACACCTCAGTGATGGGCACAGGGCAGGCAGGGACGAGGTCACCCTCCCACCCCGTGTGCAGCCCTCCAAGGCATGTGGGGCAGTGCTCAGCTCTGCCCGATGTGCGCTCAAAGGATGCTTTGCTGCTGAGGAGTGCGGCACACCGGCTACCCTTGAACTCCCAAAATACCCTTCAAAGGGAGGCTGCTGTGCCTGCCAGGCTCCCCACTGGCACAGCTCCTTCTGATTCCTTTCCTCCCTGACCCACCTTGGAAGGGCTGGCCCCGTTCCCCTGTGTGACAACACAATTCCAGGGCTGTGACCAGGGACTCCTGCTCAGTTCAGAGCGATGCTCTGGGCTTTGAACCAGCCTGGCCTGACAGGAGCAGGCTGCTGAAAAGGAGGGCAAGGAGCTGAACAGTGAACCCCTCCAGTCCCACCCAGCAGCCTCTCCTCTCCTCTCCTCTCCTCTCCTCTCCTCTCCTCTCCTCTCCTCTCCTCTCCTCTCCTCTCCTCTCCCAGTAAAATTTGTGATGATGAAAGAAAAAACCCCCATGATGGATGATTGCTTGGCACTCAGCAATGTTAAAATCTCCAGACAAGATTTTCAACCTTCTGATTTTCTTTCTGCCTTTCTCTAATAACAGCCAACCAATTATAAATATTATTAGCCAGGTAAAAACTGTTGGCTCAGACACAGCTTTCAGCCACACCGACTCCCAGATCCTTGTCACTCCGGCTTGCTCCAGCTGCCACAGAAACAAAGGAGCTGATAGCTTCAGAATTAGAAACCCTCTGCCACCTTCTCTTTGCTGGAAGCAGTGAAAGCTTTGTTTTTGGAGAGAAAGATTAAAATAAAGGTGGTTTTTTTATTAACCCAGTGTAGCTCAGGTTCCAGAATTAGGAGACCACCCTGAAAACAGGTGGCTTCAGAAGTGGGTTTAGAAGCAGGGTGGAGGAGTGTGGCAGCAAATGCCTTCAGCAGTCAGGGAACTGTGGAGGGTTTTGACATTTACTGCCTCAGTTCCCAGAGAAGTGGTGCTTGGTCTCACAAAACTTCCAGGGGAGCAGTTCTAACATTTAGTGGCTGTTAAGCTTAGCTTAGCTAGGACAAAGCCAACCTGTGAGGAAGGACTTGTTTCAGCACACAGCTTTGCACTTATTCTCATTTTGGGCAGGGTCTGGAGCTCCGAGCAGCCTTGGCAGCACCGGACAAAAAGGAGAAGGAGGGAAAAATTTGTCACAGCTTTGTTGTTTTCACATGAAGTTGTTCCGAAGGCTGGAGCTGATGGAGGGCCCAGCAGAGCTTTGGAGAGGAGGATCTGGCTGAACCAGGGGTTTCCTCAGCCCCACCTTCATCCCCCTCCCCAGCCCCCCCGCGTGTCCCTCTGTGGCTGTGACCACTCTGTCACCCTGTGCCACCCTGAGGTGTCCCCAGACCCTGCCCTTCAGCACATCCTCCCCCTCCCTGCTCCCTCCAGGCCTGGCTTCAGTATTCCTGCTGTGGAAACCAAAGCAGGAGGTGAGGGGACTTTGTGGGAATGGAACAAAAGAGAAGAACAGGTGGAACAGGCTCTAAATGGGAAGCACTTGGTGCAGAGGAGCTGGGTGGGTTCCCAGGGCACTGCCTGGCAGGTCCCTGCTGAGCTGGCACCTGGGCCATGAGGTGCACGCAGCTGCTTGCCCAGCACCAAGCTCAGACTAACAGGTGTCCTCAGCTGACCTGGCCCTGGGCTCCTCAGGGTATTCCCAGTCCCTCCTGGCTTTCCCCCAGGCTGGGTTTTATGGCTGGAGTGGATCCCAACAGAGCCCCTGGCTGTGATGTCCTTGCACTTCTCGAAGGTATTTGTGCCCTTTTTGGTGGCTCACGCTGCTCCAAACAGAGAGGGGAGGGTGCCCTCCGTATTCCCCTGTGCCTCAGTCACAATTCTGAGCGTTCCCTCAGCTCCAGCACACCCCGGGAGTCCCTCTGGGGCCAGACCCACACGTTGGGTGCAGTGGCTCTGGTGCGGGAGGTACAACAGCAGCACTGGGAACTCCCAGGAATGCTGTGAGCCAGCTCCTGGGCTGAGCTTACAGAGACCTGGCTGCAAGGTCTAACAAAGCCTGTCCTGGCAGGGTGTCCTGGCCCTGAGGTGCACTGAGCTCATGGGGTCAGAGTGGTGTCGCTTTTCCCGACGGCACCAGCCAGGAACTCTCCAAAGAAGCAGACCCAGCAAGGGCTGGGAGAGAAAATGAGCTGTGCAAGGGGAATAACAGGGCCTGGCTAAGCGAAGATGTTTTCTCTGGAGGAGGGGCTGCGATAACAGATTGCACAGACTCCCCACATGGGGAACGTGTGTTTGCAGGCGTCGATGTTGTGTGAAGGGCACAGGAAGTGCTTCAAGCCTGGTGCTGGAGATCCTGACACCTCCTGCAGAGCTGCTCCCTCTGGTTCAGCTGGAAGGGCTGGGCTGTGTCATGGAGAGGAATTCGGCTTGTTCCCGGGACTGTGCTGTCTTTCCTGACTGAGTTACTGGGAGAGTTGGGAGCTTTCCTGCTGCTCTGCTCTCTCAGCCAGGCCAAAGACTGCCAGGGACACCAAGGCTCGTGCCCAGGGTCTGGACCACTCTCATGATCCCCCTGCCTCAGAAAAATCATCTTCCTGTCATTCCTGAGAGCTTTTGCACATCTGTGCATGGAGGGGACACTCAAACACTCAAAGACACCTCCAGGGAGCTCACTCCACTGGGAGGATGCAACACTCCCCCAGGGGAGCTGCAGCAGGAACACAGCCGTGGATTACACAGACCTGGCACTTCCTGCCTTAAAATCACTCCAGATTCTTGTGTGTTGTCTCTCATGCCCCAGCAAGGGGCAGGAGCTCAGCCCAGCCCTGGGAGCTGTGGGTTTGTCCAGCCAGGATAAAGCAGGAGGGAGCACCTGTGGGTCCCCCAGCTATGGGCACATCCAGGAGTTCCCTTACATCCATTGTCCATTCCCATTGCCTGCCCTTCCTTTTCCATGGGGAAAGAACAGCTCCTAAGGGAAACCCATGGCAGAGAAGGTGCCCGGATAAAGCTGTGCCCTGGCTGGGGGAGTGGGAAGTGTTTCATCCTGACAAAGGAACCAGCACTGAGAGCTGTCACCCTGATCTCCAGGAGGTGATAACGAAGCCAACACAGCATGAAAGCCTCTGGACATGTCACCAGTGGATCCAACCCTTCTGTGATGCTGCACTCACCACAGAAAGGCTGGAAAATGTCTCTGTTCCATGGCAACATTCCATCCAGAGCATCCTGCTCATCCCTGGAGTCCCTAAAAGTGCTTCTGTGGAACAGGACCCAGTGGGGACCGCTGTGCCACCATCAGCCAGCACAGGGAGGCAGTGCCAGGAGGAGCTTTGGCCCTCACAGTCATGGAATCCCAGAATGGTTTAGGTTCGAAAAGTCCTCCGAGCCCATCGAGTCCAACCCTTCCCCAGCACAGCCAAGGCCACCACTGCCCCATGTCTCCAAGTGCCACATCCACACAACTCTGAAATCCCTGCAGGGATGAGGACTCCACCCCTGCCCTGTGCCAGGGCTTGACCAACCTTTCCATAAAGAAATTCTTCCTGATATTCAATCCAAACCTCAGGGACTTTGCAGCTCTGGGGAGCCTTTGGGCAATGGAAGTTGGCTGTCCTGGAGACAAAGGAGTAACAGAATCACAGAATGGTTTGGGTTGGAAGGGACCTTAAAAGTCATCTTGTTCCACCCCCTGCCATGGGCAGGGACACCTTCCACTGTCCCAGGGTGCTCCAAGCCCTGTCCAACCTGGCCTTGGACACATCCATCATCTGTGGGTAACCTGTGCCTTCCCTCCCTCACAATAAAGAATTTTTTCTTTATATCCCACCTGACCCTACTCTCTTTCAATTTGAAGCCGTTCCCCCTTGTCCTATCCCTCCTGGCCTTGTCCAAAGTCTCTCTCCATCTTTCTTGTTGGCTCCTTCAGGCACTTCACTCCAAAACTTTGTCTTCTCCGGACTGAACAATCCCAGCTCTCCCAGCCTTTCCTCCCAGCAGAGCTGCTCCATCCCCTCTGGTCTTTGGTGCCTCCTCTGGACTCGCTCCAGCAGGTTTTGGTGAGTTCTGCTCCACAGCCACCTCCTGTAGCCTCTCCTGTCCTTCATCTCCCCTGGAGCTCAAGGCTGTGTGAAGGCAAAGGCCTTGGGGGCACAACTCCCCACCTGGCAGCTGCTCCCGGCCAGGTTCATGTCCTCCAGAGCAACCCGGACAGCTCAGGCCAGGCTGGGATCATGGGCAGGGAGGTTTCATCCCAGGAGGGCTCTTCATCCCATGAAGACTTTTCTCACTGCTGAGAAGGCTGCCAGGTCGGGTTATTACTGCCTGGAGCTCCCCAGGAACCAGCACAGCCCCTGGTACTGCTCTGTGCCTCCTTTCAAGTTCCTGATAAAATAATCTCCCTCATCCTCCCTTCCCTCTCCAAAGGCCCGGCCTTGCAGCTGTACAAGCAAATGACATCCCCTCCATTTATCACCATCAAAGGGACAGCAAGAAGGGGAACAACCCAACCCTCAGTGCTAAGAGCGTGCATTAAAGTGTTATTAAGTCTCTTGGATTTCATTTGCACAGCTGGAGCTGTCCTGGTCTCTCCGGAGAAGCACGACAGGAGCGAGCTGGAGGAGAGGACGCCCCTTCCCTGCTCTCTGCTCTCCAGTGTGTCAGGGCAGCATCTCGACAGGATAAATGTGTCCCTGTGCTTCCCACGGCGCTTTTCTTCTCCCTGCCTCAGCCAGGTGTGTAAACAAACTGAAGGGGCAACTGCAGGGTACCTGTGGAGCCGGGAACCTGCTCGGAGCATCTCCCGCTCCCAGCTGGGAGTGGAGAGTGAGAGGCGTCTCTTCCTCCCGGGGTTGCGCTCCCTTAATGTCCCAGCTGTCAGTGCCAGATCGAGATGGATTGTGCACCTCCAGACCTGTTCACTCCAGATCTAATCCAGCCTGAGAAGGCAGGAATAACAATCCAGCTTTTTCTAAACATGCAGGCAAACCATGGGCTCTGTTTTACTCTTGGGACACCTGAGACCCCCTGATCTGGGCCTGTCTTTGCACCCCAGAGCTGGAAATGCTGAGGCACCTGTTGCAGGGATGTCTTGCAGTCACTCACTGAAGGTATTTCAAGGAAATACTGAGGCCTTTTAAATGAAACCTGCCCAAATCTCTGCATTCTCCTCACTGCTGACTCACAGTGCCCACGCAGAGGTGGCCCTGCTGTGAGGACTGACGGTGTTTGGGGGAATGAGGCTGCCTTACAGGCACAGGTGCCTCTCCAGCTGAGACTGGAATGCAGTAAAATGGCATTAAAATGGTCTCACCTCTGTGTCCTCTGCAAGGCTGGCTGTGATGGACAAAGCCATGGCCATGGATTGAGGGATGCAACTTCCATCTCACTGCTGGCTTGTACAAACCTCAACATATTGGCCTTTTCCTCACTAAATCCACCTTTCATTACCCAGTTTGTTCCTTTTCCGTGTTATTCGTTCCTCTGGAGCTCATTGTGGGCTGCCATGGGGCTCTGCTGTCCCTGCAGATCCTCTGGGACAGGGTGAACTCACCATGCTGAGCTGGGAAAAGCCAGTTCTGCCCTGCAGAACACCCAGTGCAGGCCTGACAGGGACCAGTCAGAGATAAAGACAAGTCATGGAGTTTGGGCTGGGAAAGAGCCTTTGCTGCTCTGCACCAGCTGGGACTGCATGAGGCTCAAAGGACCAGTGGGAATTGCTCACCCCAAGCCCGGGCATCAAACCCAAAAGTTGAGCTGGGCATGGGAAGGGGGAGGCAGCTCCAGGTTTAGCCTGGTCAACTGCAAAGCAAAAGGGCCAAATTCATCACCTGGCTGTGACAGGGTCACCTCCCCGGGCACCCAGCTCTGAGAGGGGCGGTGGCACTTGGGAGGGTGGCAGAGATTCACACTGAGCAGTGACCCCTGGGGAAATGCTCCTTGTGCCACAATCCCAATGTCCCAAATCTGAGTCTGTAGGAGAAGCTCCAGGTAGACTTTGGAACAGAGCAAGCCAGACCTCCCGATGCAGGACGGGATCGTGGATGGGCAGGTTTGAGGACACTGGAATTTAAGGGAGAGTTGTTGTACCAGATCTCCAGGGATGTGGTGCCACCACCCCGGGCTCCAGGTGAGATGGTGACAACTCATGTGCCCCTGCTCTGTGCTGGATTCCCTGCAGGAAAGAGCACAAAGCCAGCTCCTTGGAGCAGCAGCCGGAATTCATTGCCGTGGATGTGCAGGGAATAAAACCAGCCTGCGTGTGCGTCACAGCTGGGGACACCCTGAGGACAGGCCTGGCCGCGGCTCTGCCGTCCCCAGGTGCCACCTCTGATTAAAGGCGAAGCGAGCTGGGAATGATGGAGGGAAAGCCCGTGGAGGAAATCAAATCAAAATTCATGACAGCTCTGCCTTTTAATTTGAGGATTTCAGGGCCGTTCATAAATTTACATATTTAATTAAATGCTACAAGCAAATGATTTTTCCATTAGGCTCTGTGTTCCTTATTACACTTCACAAGGCTTGGGCTCTCCTTCCTAGTGTGCAAGGCCAGATAAGGCTCCCCTGCCATTCCCAAAAGCAGCAGGAGCAGCTTTCCAGGGGTTTTAATGCCGGGTGGTCTCTCTCTCCCCCTCTCCTGCTTCTTTTCTGAACAAGCCTGAAAATAAAGAAGAAGGAATTTTCCATGGGATTGTCTCCCCTCTCTGCCAAAGGTGTCTTTGAAGGCATGAATAAGAAAAGGAGGAAGAAAAGGAAGAAAGAGGAGGCTGAGAGCTCTACAAGAAAGGAAAGTGGAGATAAAACAAATAAATAAAGCCAAAGGGAGGGAATACAAAAGGGAGGTGAAATGGATCCTTCAGGCTCAGAGTTACTGCTCCAAAGCTCCCTCCTGGCAAAGGAGATCCCAGGAAGAAAATCCCCTTTCCCCGTACATCAACTGTCCCCCTTTGAAGGAAAAGTAACTGCCAAGCTCCCTGTGTGGGCTGCACCACGGAAATAAAGGTCGCTGGGATGAGGGGGGCTCCGGTGCCTCCCACCTGCTCTTGCCTTTCCATAATTTCTCATCAGTGTGGACTTCGTGGCTTGTTCCCAGAGGAAGGGAATGTGCTCCTTTGAAGTGCTTGGGGAAGGGGAAGGGGAGCAGTTGGCTCTCTTCCTGTAAGCCAGAGACTCTTCACTTCTGCAGATGGAAGTCACTTGTCAAAACTAAAGCAGGAGCCTCATGCCATCCTTGCTGGAGCCAGCATGCTCAGAGGCTCCGTGCACTTTCCCATCACAAAATAAATGAGGCATTCAGCCTTTATTCCCAGGAAAAGACCACAAAACCCCACTTCCCTCCTCAGCAGTGCTTGGATGCTTTGGCTCTTCTGCAAGGACAAGGTTCCCAAACACCACCAGGCAAAGGTTTCCCACAAAAGCAGCAGTTCTGGCTGGGAAAGGATATTTAGAAGTTATTTTGCTCCTAACGTTGCTGGAGAGAGCGAGTTACACAGCAAACTGGTTCTTAGGATGCATGTGACACTGCAGGGAGCCGGGTGTAATAAGGCAATGTGATCATAAAACCTCTCATTTCATCCTTAGAAAGGAATTTGACCCTCTCTGGAATTTGTCATTGGGGATTATGGATGATTTTGTATTTCTTTTTAATGCTTGCAGCAGTCAGAGCTGGGTGAAGCTCCTTGGAGCCGCTCTCACCCAGCTCAGCGCGGGGACAGATGAGGGTATGTAACATTCTGCTTTTTCTCATTTTCCCCTCATCCCAAGGAGTCTCATTTCCCTGCCAGGCTGGTGGGAGAGGAGCCACAGGACTTTCCAAGGCTCTGCAGCATCTTCCCAGGGCCAGGAATGAGACCTCTATTAGAGCAGAGGGAAATTGAGTCACCTCATTGGCGAGGTCCGGCAGCCAGGCTGGACACCAGCACGGGTTATATTTTATATTTATACAAACCCGTCCACTGTCCCCTCCCGAGCTGCAGCACATCCACCCGTGGGCGAGGCTGGGTCAGTGCTGGATCTCGGTTGGCAGGTGGCAGGTCCCACCTCAGGGGTCACAGCTTATTAAAATGTAATTGCATTGTAAATTGGATGCACTGAACTATTGTGTGATCAGCGGCCCGGTCTCTGCCCGGGATGGTGGAGAATGTTAATGATCCCGTCTCCACACCAGCATCCAGAGCAAAGTTTGGCTCCAGACCTCCCTCACTTCTTCCTTATGTCCACCCTGAGCCTGCCCTGGCCCAGCCTGAGGCCGTTCCCTCTCCTCCTGTCCCTGTTCCCTGCCAGCAGAGCCCGACCCCCCCGGCTGCCCCCTCCTGTCAGCGACTTGTGCAGAGCCACAAGGTCCCCCCTGAGCCTCCTTTGCTCCAGCCTGAGCCCCTTTCCAGCTCCCTCAGGAACTCTCCAGCCCCTTTCCAGCTCCCTCAGGATTTCTCCAGCCCCTTCCCAGCTCCCTCAGCCGCTCCTGTGCCTCCAGCCCCTTCCCAGCTCCCTTCCCCTCCTGGACTCGCTCCAGCTCCCCTGGAAGGTTCCAGACGATGGAGACGCTCAGTTCAGCTCATTTTCTGTCATGGCTCCTTCTCCCCTTCCATCTCCACCCCGGCCCCCACAACATCCCGGGTCTATCCAAAGCAGGGGAGCTCTGGAGCGATTTCTCTCCCGAGCTGGGCTGGGATGGAGCCGGTGCCATCTGCTGTGGCATATGCCGCTCGCAGGACGTGCCCACCGCGCTGCCGAGAGACACAATTGGATCGGCGGGAAGACGGGATCCATTAACGGAACAGCACCAGCATCCTCTGGATCCCGCGGAGCTGCGAACATGCTCGGCCTGGGGAGGCTGCGGAGGGGACGCCAAAAAGCCTTTTGGGGAGGGTGACGCAGGCCGTGGCTCAGATCCTGTCCAAGGAGGGGGATTTGGGAGAGATCTGAGAGCAGAGAGGCAGCGCATCACACACAGGGGCAGGAGAGAGACGTTGTGGAGCTTAGAGCCTCACTCTGTTAATGACAGCAATTAGCACAGAGCTCCCATTAAAAGAAACACAATTCTGTTGTGTACACAGCGGAGAAGAGTAAATACCCATTACTTTATCCATTTTATCTTTGCAGGAATGGGGCAATCAAAGGCTGCTGCTGACAGACGAGCTCCTTCCCCGCGTCCCCCCCGCGGGGCTCCGGGTCCCCCCACACCCTGTCCCGTCCCTCTGGGCTGTCCCCCGCCTGTCCCCAGGTCCTTGGAGCCCCTGAGTGCTCCTCCCGTGCGCCATCCGCAGCCCAGCTGTGCCCCCCGTCCTGCGGGGAAGGGAAGATTCCGTGGCAGCTCGGGGATGCTGCAGCGGATGGGGCTGGGTGGGACGGTCAGTGGCGCTGGACATCTCCGGCCTGGATGTGCCAACCCTCCCTCCACATCCTGAGAAAGGAGCACGGCACGCGTGAGCTCGGAAAGGGTTCCCGGAACAACGGGAGAAAAGGCGAGTTCGGGGCTGGAAGGGGAATCAAACCCGGTGCATCAAACCCAGAGCAATCCGCTGCCCCCGCAGGGTTCCCGGCGAGCGGGAGACGCTCGTCTCCCATACAGTGTGACAGACAATGTGAAAAGAGAAAACGAGCACCAAATTGCCCCATTAACAGCACATCCAGCTGGGCAGGCTCTTTCCTAAAGCCTTCCTACGGATCCGGAGCACAGGGGCCGCTCCAGCTCACGGAACGGTGTTTGGTCAAGCAGCTGATTATGCTGGAAAATGGAGATTTGGCTTGAGCAAAGCTCTCAGCAAACGAGCTCTCCAGTCATTTGATCAAAAGCCACTTATAGGATATTTTTTTCCATTTTTTCGGGGCTGTTTTAAAAAATTATTCTGAACAGGCACAGCAGTTCAATTGTAATAATTTTGTCACGTGGAATGTTTTGATTTTTCATTTTCATTTTCCAGTGCTGCTCCATTTCAAAATTTATCAAAATGCGATGATTACTGTATAGTTAAAACGAGGGGAGGGAAACAACAAGCTGAAACCTTTCCTCTGAGATAGGAAAAAAATAATATCCTATCACTGTGCATCCGGAAATGATATTTTTTTCTGATTTGAAGGGGGGGACGGGGTACTGCTGCATTTTTAATTTTGTTCTATTCTTTGGGTTTTATTCTGAGCCCAAAATGCATTTAAACAAGTTATTTCTGCAATTGTCCCAATTAAAATGGAACAGCTTATTTCCCACAGCAGAGAACAGGCTGCAAATAGAATCCCAAGGAATTAGGCGGAGCAGGAGCCTTTCTTAAGAAAATGCAGAGGTTTCCAGCCTGGAAACTGATGGCTGCTTTGCTCTGGGATGGGGGTTTGGGGCTTATTTTCATCTTGACTGGTGCAGAGATGTTTCCTGTGCAGGGACAGTGAGATTCACCTCTGCGGCTCCTTAGGGGCTGCTCCCGGGTCGTGGCCGTGGCCTCTCCCTTCCTATGTCCCAACTGCCTCCAGCGGCGGCAGGACGAGCGTCCCTGCTGCCTGGGGACAGAGCCCCATCCAGAATCCTGCTGAAGAATGAAAACAACCCCAGGTCATTCACTTTGCTCATCCAAATGGCTGTTATCACATTTGCTATCTGCTTATCACACCGCAGCTGCCCAGGGCAGGGGTGGAGTCCCCATCCCTGGAGGGTGTCCCAAGAAAGCTGTGGAGTGCCTGGGGCACGGACATCGCTCTCCCGGATCCTTAGGCAGATGTCCAGATCATCCTTCCCAGTGTGGGATCTCTTCCCAAGTGCTCTCAGTGGCCGGACACGCCCTCTGCCCCCGGCTGTGGTCAGCTGTGACCAGTGCCCTCCCTGCCAGGAGTGGCCGGAGCGGCCGTGCGGGCACAGCAGCCCAGCTCTGCGGCCAGGGCCCGCTGCAGGACGGTGCCTCCGGGCTCTGCCGGCACCAACAGAGCGGTCTCCTCTCCAGAATACTGATTTTAGCCGTGCTGAGCTTTCTGGGAGCAGACAGCCCGTTCAAACTGCTGCTCTTCAGTGTCCTGGGAAGGGGAAATGAGGTTGTGTTATCACAGCAGGAGCCGCACAGGAGGCCAATGCACTGATGTTTTAAAATGAAAACTTGCACAGAGGGTTTGAGGTTGGGGTTCTTGGGAAGTTTGGGTGGTTTGCTTTGTTTTGGTGGTTGGTTTTTTGTTTTTTGGGTTTTTTAAATTGGTTTGCTTTTAAATTTTTTCATTGTTAGTAATTTTCTTTCACAGAATCATAGAATGGTTTGGGATGGAAGTGACCTTAAAACCCATCCCGTTCCAGCCCCCTGCCACGGGCAGGGACACCTCCCACCAGGTTTTCCCCAACAGGAGATGTGCCCCAGATGAAGTTTGCAGGGTGCCCACTTCCCAAAGGATCGATCTCACAATAAACCGTGGATCTGACAGCCCTGTCAGAGCCGCCCATCCCCTCCGCACACTGAAGCGCCTCTACCAAAGCTGTGTTACTCACCCCAAACGAGAAACCGCCCGGGGCTGTACCGGCCTGGAGGCAGACAAAACGAGGCTGAACTTTTATTTCTAAAGTACAGACCTGGAAGTTCTTAAGTCCACACAAAAGGTGGCAAAACCACAAGGCATCTCTCCAACAGGAGTCTGTAATTCTGCTTTTCTTTCCGCCTCACAAAGGGCCACATCAAGTGTCCAAATGAAGGATGTGTAAGTGCAGGGAGGGAGAGAGAGAACAAGGCCCTTCTCCGCCTGCCTGCAGCCCAGAGCACCCTCACCTTTCCCCGTCCGCTGCCCATCCTGCCTCCCCCCCGGCTCATCACCCAGCCCCGGTGCCCGTCCGTCCGTCCGTCCTTCTGCTCCTCCCTGGCGCTGCCCCAGGGCTGCCTCGGCCACGGAGCGAGCAAACCGCGGGTGCTGCTCCCTCTCAGCTCATTTCCCGGCCCACAATAAACTCCGTAATCCTCCCTTTGTGCCGGCAAAATGCAAATCTGCCCCCACTGCACGGCCCCGCTCCGTCACTTCTGCGGGCTAAAAATCACAGCTTGTTTGACACAAATGGCATCAGCCGGGCCCATTACAGCCCCCGGCCTGCGGGGCCCGGCTGTAAAGCCGTGTCAGGAGGAATATCTCTCCCTGTGTTATCAGCTGATTTAAATACTAATGAGCCAATAACCACGTTTGAGTAGAATAATGGGCATAATAATGGAAGCCATAAAAACCAGAGGTACCTGCAGTGCTCTCAGGAATGTTTCCAGGCTCCTTCCCACCCAGGTATTAACCCTGCTTGTCGCTCTCCCTGCCAGAAGAGGGGAATGGATGTCCAGCAGTGCTCAGAGCAGCTGCAAAAAGGTGTTCCAGGGCAGCACAGCTGGCAGGAGCCATGGATGGGTTTGTTCTGTGCTGTGGCAGAAGGGAGAAATCTCCCAGGTGTGGGTCTCTCTCCGTTTGCAGGTTGACGGCATTTCCATGCTGGGGTTTGTGCCCTCACATGGAGGTCAGTGCAGACATTTGGAAGATGTTTTATAGAGCACAGAATCATGGAATCATTGAGGCTGGAAAAGCCCTCTGAGCTCATCGAATCCAACCATCCCCAGCACTGCCAGGGCCACCCCTGCCCATGTCCCCAAGTGCCACATCCACAGGGCTCTAAAATCCTCCAGGGATGGGGACTCCACCCCTGCCAAGGCTGGACAGCCCTTTCCAGGAAGGAATATTCCCAATATCCACCCTGAGCCTGCCCTGGCCCAGCCTGAGGCCGTTCCCTCTCCTCCTGTCCCTGTTCCCTGCCAGCAGAGCCCGACCCCCCCGGCTGCCCCCTCCTGTCAGGGACTTGTGCAGAGCCACAAGGTCCCCCCGAGCCTCCTTTGCTCCAGCCTGAGCCCCTTTCCAGCTCCCTCAGGAATTCTCCAGCCCCTTCCCAGCCCCGTTCCCCTCCCTGGACAGCTCCAGCCCCTCAGGGTCTCTCCAGAGCTGCCCCCAGCACTGGAGGTGCCCCAGCAGTGCCAGCACAGGGACGGGCACTGCCCTGGCCCTGCTGCCACCCCAGAGATGGCACAGCCCAGGGGCCACTGACTGACACTGACTGGCACTGGCTGCCACTGGCTGCTGTGTTGGAGGAGGATGAAGGGTTGGATAAGGCTGGGTGGTTGGGAGTCCCCACATCCTGTGCCCCATATGATGCCATGGGCCAAATCCCTGATTTCCATGTACTGGCAGACACCTGGACGCTGCCCCAAATCTCTGCCAGCAGCCCTTGGAGGATTCCATTATGCAGAAGAGCTCAAGGGCCTAAAATGTGTGGAGTTTGGTGAATAAAGTCTGCTCCAGAGCACAGAGGAGGATGTCCATGTTCACAGACCTCTGGATCAGTCCATGGCACAACATCAGCTCTCAGTGCTGCTGTTTATGGCCACTTCTGTGCCTTCAGGCTGCCACAGCTTTATCTACTCTTGTTGTTGCTATTATTATTATCATCATCGTTATTATTGCTATTTTAATTTTCCTTCTCAGATTTATGAATCTCAGCTGTGAGCAGGGGCTGGAAATGGGAAAATCCACTCCTGGGTTACATCAGAGAGCCAGCACAGCAATAGAATGTGAGATGAGGAGCAGCAATAAAATGGATTATTAAAAAAATAATATTCCTATCCCTGAGTTCCTTGGTCAATTAGTAAGACCACAAGTTATTAAAAAAGGAATAAGAGAATTAAAAAGTGAAATCAAGTGAGGGATAGGAATTAATTGGAGTGGAATACAACAGTGGTAAATAAATGAGGCATTAGGGAAAGATGATCAGGGAGTGGGAAGTGACACATTTGCTTCTTCCACCTGGCCAGGGTGTCACAGGGACGTGGGACACTCAGGGACACTCAGGAGCACAGAAGTGACCCTCTAGAGGAGCTGCCACCCTGGAGCTCAGGGCAGCTGTACATATATATAAATATATAAAAAAAAAATATATATATATAAATATCTGCCCCATCCCTGCATAAATCTCTGAGTCTCTCTACTGTTCTTTCCTTGGGGTGATGATAAATTAATTGGAGTTTCTGAGGAGCCTGGGACTCATCTTTCACCTCCAGAAGAGCCCCCAAACGTTCCCCAAGGTCTGTCTGTGTCAGAGCAGGTGCTGAGAAGGGAAGAGGGGGGGACTGATTTCCCCCAGGTTTCCCAGCAGAAAAGCGACAAAGGGAGCTTGGAACAGGGCCCAGGATTAGATCTGCTGCATTTATTCCTGGCTCTGCAGCGCAGGAGCTGTTCAGGCTTTTCCTTGTTCTGAGGAAAGCTGGATCCCGGCTAAGCCCAGCCTGGGGTGGGGAGGGGACCCTCCGTGCTCACTGAGGGGACGCTGCCTGGGTCCTGCAGGGCTCAGGACCAGGGCAGGGCACGTGTGGGTTTAGGGGCTGAACCACGTTTGGGGGGTTTGTTTTAATATCCCAGTTGTGAGGTCTGCCCAGTTTGCTCCCCGTGAGCCCACAGCCTCCTGCTGGAGCCACCAAAGCCCCGTGGCTCTGTGTGTGCAGCAGGGTTCTGAACTGCCCCTGGGCAGCCCCCGGCCCCAGAGATGCTGCCAGAGATGGAACCGGCTGCAGGTGCCTGACGGGGCCAGGGAAGGGCTCCAGCTTCCCGTCAGTCACTCCCACTCCACGTTTGGTACCAAAAGCTGGAGGAACAGATGACTCTGACAGGAGCTATCACATTCCCTGGGGGAAAGGTCAGGCCCAGCTGTCACATTCCCTGGTGCAGCAGAGCCAGGCTGGGCGAGGGGACATGGCAGAGCTTTGGAGAGGAGTGGAAGGCAGGGAATGTGGGACGTGGGAGAAGCCAAGGATTCCTGTCAGAGCCTGTGCACAGCAGGGACTGAGCGTGGCTCAGCTGAGACCCACCACGCCATGGAGGGATGGGTTCTGCCCCAAGCACCTGGGGAGGCTGGGGTGGAGCTGTGCTGCTGAGTCCAGCGATGGGAGCCTGCAGCTCTGGCACAGAATGAACCCGAGACGCTGCACAGGAGCCTTGGCATGAGCAACTTACACTCACAGACGGATTTAGCTTTGAAAAGGCCTCTAAAATCCTCTTGTGAGTGTTGGTGAGGTGGCTCCAGCGAGGCTGAGAGGAGTCCCCATGCCAGGATGGGCTTCCTGCGCTCCCAGCCAGCCCCACCCAAGAAGGGCAGGCAGGACAAACAAGCCTCAAACCCCAAATGAACATCTCGAGGGGGGTTACTGAGTCCAGCCCAGGTCTGAGAGGGGCTTTTGGACACAGCCTTGCAGAGGGCAGGGGAAGCAGCAAGGCTCAGTGAGCTTGTGAGTGACTTGACAAATGTTGCCTCCCCGAAGTGATGCTGTTGTCGCTTGCAGAGCTGGGTTCAGAGTTCCCAGCCTGGCAGAAGTTCCCCTGGCTCTGCACAGGCACGGCACCATGCTGACGCCCTGCCCTGGAGGCTCTGCCTGCAGCAGGAGGTGCCTGTGTGGCCAGGCATGGTTTCCAGCTGCACAAACTTTGTAACCAAAGGGTCTCAGCCTGAGCCCCGAGGCAGCTGGAAGGATCCTGAGCTGGGGCAGCCGGGCAGTTCTGGTGTCTCTGGGATCCAGCAATTCCTGGCAGGCACAAGGGCTTCAGGATCCTTCACACACAACCCTCCTGTGCGGAAATCCTGGGGCAAACCTTTCAGCAGGACCTGCTGGGACAGGACAAGGGGGGTGGTTTTACACTCACGGATCCATTTAGATACAAGGAAGAGATTTTTTACAGTGAGGATGGTGAAACACTGGCCCAGAGAAGCTGTGGCTGCCCCATTCAACGTGAGGTTGGATGTGGCTCAGAGCAACCTGGTCTGGGTGAAAATGTTGCTGCTCATTGCAGAGACTTGGTCTGGATGACCTTTAAAGGTCCCTTCCAACCCAAGTCCTTCCATGATTCCCTGATATCTGCTTAAAGCAGCAGTGAAATAACTGATTTTTTGGCCCAAACAAGAAGCCAGGCGTAGGAAATCTTCTTCGCCCCGGCAGCTGCTGCTGTGCCCATGTCTAGACGAGGAGAAGATCATTGTGATCACACAGATAACGTCCTGCCTCGCCAAGGAGCCCTGCTGAGGGCAATTGCGGGAGCAGAGAGTGGCTCGGGCCCACGGATTGTGCTTATCACACAATAACACGCTGTGAGACTCTAATTCACCATGGGAAGTTTCTCTTTAAGCTGGTTTAGGGAAAGAACTGATAAGTTGATAGAGGAGCCCAGCTTGCTTACGGTGACCTTTAGAGAGGATGTGACAGGGTGTCGCTGTCAGAGCTCTGTGGGCTGGGTGGGAGCCACAGGCGTTCCAGGGCTATCAAAGTCAAAGCTCAGTGCTGAGGGCCTGGAGGGAGCTGCTGGGGGAACAAAGCCTCAGCACATCCCCCCTTGGCACCCATCAGGCTGAACCTGGACAGGACAGTCCCAGGACTGGAGACTGCACCATCAGCTGGGGGGTTTGACCTCTGCAGTGTCCTGCTTGCAGGGATGGCACAGACACTGGAGAAAGAACAGGGGTGCCAGAGACAGAGCTGTGTCCTCTGGGGTGCAGAGTTATTGCCACATGCAGAGCTGTCACCGAAACTGCAGGAAAAACAAAAATTCTCCAACCTTTTTTAGTGTTAGAAAATCAAGGCATTGCTTTATTCTGGCCAGGATGTGCAGCTGAAATCATTTCATCCACACATTGCCCAGGTTGAGCTGAGAAAATCATTCTGTCACACAACGCTCTTTACCAGATTTTTCATGTTTATACAGACAAAACCCAGAGAAATTCAGTGGTGCAATGTTCCTTGGTCCCAAGTTACACACTCCATAGTATTTGGTTTCTATCAGTTATTGATCCCTTCGCCTTCGATGCTAATTAGGTCCTCACTCTTCGTTCTCTCATTGATCTTTGGGGCCAGGACCATATCCCAGCTGTCCCCTGGGAACCCCGGGAAATCCCATGGGATGCTCATGTTGAAGGTCACCCGTGAGCTGGTGCAGTTGGGTGCCATGTCCTGGGCAGTTCTGGTCTCCTCGTGGTGTGGAGCCCACGGAGCCCCGTGCTCGGTGGGAGCAGAGCCCAGCCCGGGGTGGAGCAGAACCTCCCACAGACACCCAGAGCCCCCAGCCCCGAGGGGCTGCAGGAGGAGGCTGGGCAGGGACAGGGACAGGGATATGGGACAGAGAGAGGGATATGGGACAGGGACAGGGATACGGGACAGGGACAGAGACAGGGACAGGGACAGAGACAGGGACAAGGACAGGGATATGGGACAGGGACAGACACAGGGATAGGGATATGGGACAGGGACAGACGCAGGGACAGGGACAGGGATATGGGACAGGGACAGACACAGGGACAGGGACAGGGATATGGGACAGGGACAGACGCAGGGACAGGAACAGGGACAGGGTCAGGGACAGGGACAGAGACAGGGACAGGGACAGAGACAGGGACAGGGACAGGGATATGGGACAGGGACAGGGATATGGGACAGGGACAGACACAGGGACAGGGATATGGGACAGGGACAGACGCAGGGACAGGGACAGGGATATGGGACAGGGACAGACACAGGGACAGGGATATGGGACAGGGACAGACGCAGGGACAGGAACAGGAACAGGGACAGGGTCAGGGACAGGGACAGAGACAGGGACAGGAACAGGGACAGGGTCAGGCACGGGGATACAGGACAGGGACAGGGACAAGGAGCCCCCAGGTGGAAACAGGTCCCACCAGGAGAGCATTTTCAGTACTAACAGAGTGCAGAGGGAAAAGAGTCCGGAGGAAGAGCAGCAGCCCAAACCTGCCCAGCCCAGCCCAGCTCTGCCAGGTCACCAGGGCCTCATGGGGACATCGTCCCCATCCATCCCAGCTCTGCCAGGTCACCAGGGCCTCATGGGGACATCATCCCTGTCCAGCCCAGCTCTGCCAGGTCACCAGGGCCTCATGGGGACATCATCTCCAGGCCTTTGGGGCTACAAAGCTGGGCTGAGGTGCTGCTGGCTCCTGGTTCCTGCACCTTGACTGCAGGTGAGAGACTTTTTCACCAACAGCTGACTCGAGTCAGGGGTTTTCACAGCAGAATTTCACTATTTCTGCTTGCTAATGAAGATATATTTGTATGAAAAAGAAAAAATCCAGCCTACCCTAGAGACCCCCGTCATTTTAAATCCAGGATGGAAAACACGCAGTGGGGGACAAACCCTTGCGAGCAGAGAGGGAGATGAGATGCACTAATAAGATCTTTTCCCATCTCTAATTTCTCTGAATCGAACTGCTCATGCAGAAAGCAGCACTGGGAGATTTGGAAAGCCATTTGTGTGGGTAATTGACATTATTTTCTCTGCTAGGCACTACGCCCAACTTCCAGTGTTAATATAAACATTTTTTTTTAAATGATAGCTTGTGCTTTTTTGTGGGCATAAAGCAGCATTTGTATTTACAGCCAAAATGCATAATAAATAAATGAATACATTTGGTAGAATATTTTATCTTACTGGATGAAAAGGAATGAAATCTATTCAGCTGACCAGAAATGCTTGTTCATTCTGGCTGGGCTTAGCAAAACATTTTGGTTGAAAGCACACAGCGAAGATGGGAAATTTTTTTTGAGGGATGTAAAATGGATTTTGATTTCTAATTTCAGCATAAAATCCTTCCTTTTGGAGGTTTGAAGTGATATTTCAAATTTGACCTCTATTACCCTGTATTTTTAGAAAAAGCTGAAACAACGAAGGGTTTATTACAGGTTTGGTTCAACTCACAATCAAGTGCATTATTTTGGGTTTTTTCCTTTTTTTTTGTGGGAGAATGGTTTTTAAAAGCTGGAACTACACCCCCACATTTTTTCTGCCATGTCTGCCGTGGGGAACTGCAGTTGCAGTGACACTGTGGGACAGAAATGGCTCTGCATTTGTTCCTCCCTTCTCCAGACTCCCAGCACTGCCCGTCCTTCCCCGCCCCATGGCCCACCCCGGGTTCTCCAGCTGAGCTCTGGGGGCTCTGTGCTCCAGACCAGGTCTGTGAGATGATTTTACACTTCCTTTTCAAAGGTCTCGGGCAAGAGAAGGGAGAGAAGAGGTTGTTTAAACCAGCCCTTGCCTGTCCTCATTCTGGCAGAGGTTCTGTGCCCCTTCTCTGCAGCTTCCCCAGTGGTTGGCGGGGCTGGTCCTTGCAGGGATGCTGCGGGAGGGAATTCCTGCCTCTCCCCTCTCCTGCTGCTTCCTGCCACTCCTGCCTCACTCCTGCCCCTGCCCTCTCCAAGGTGATGTCCTGAGCCCCAACTTTCCTTGGCAGTGAGGCCCCTTTCTAAACATTTCTGTGGGATGATGCAGAGCAGGATGGAGAACCTGGCTCAGGAAAACAAGGGAATAATCCAGCTCTGCTGGAATGGAAAGGCAAGTGGCACCTTTCCTTCCCCGGTGCCCTGGTGCTGCCAAACATGAGACCCACCCCATCCCATGGCCAGGCTGGACACTGAGGCCTGGAGCACCCTGGGATAGTGAAGGTGAACCTGTCCAGGGCAGGGAATGGGATGGCCTTTAATGACCCTTCCAACCGAAACCATTCCATGGCTCTACGATCCTAAGTGAAACCCAGATGGAAGCCATATTTAAGTAATGCCACTATGATTTCCACTCTCTGGCTCGGACTTCCAACTTGGCCTGTCCAAGGGGGAGAACAAGCTCTGGAAAGCAGAAGGAAGCCCATGTAATGCAGAAAAGATGAGATAAATCAGCTCTGGAGTTAAAATGTGCCATCTCCTCCTCTCACTTCAAATTCCCCTCTTGGTGCAAGCCAAGTATCCTGTTCCCGGATTCATGGAATTCTGTCTCCAGTAGAAGATGCCACAATTAATGACTGTTTTCCATCTGGTCAATCTCAAACTGAAGAGTTGGGACCAAGGGCCATGGGAAGGCAAAGCAAGGAGAGCCCACGGCAGGCAGGAGCTCTCCTGGCACGTGGGGAACCGGCGATCCCCGGAGGCTGGAGCCGGGCAGCTGCTCAGTGTTTCTGGAAGGGAGCAGCCAAGTTTCAACCTTGGGAGAGGAAGAGCAGGGCCTGTGACTCGAGAAAACCGGGTGGAACTGACTGCAATGAGACCTGAGGGCTTTTCCCAACCGTGATGGTGGCCAGCTGTGGGTATGGAAGAGGCAGCCCTGGCAGATCTGTGCTGGGAGCCAGGACGAGTTTCCCAGTCAGAAATGGAGCGTGTCCAGCATCGGGAAGGCCTCCCAGCAGGTCACACACCTGGCCAGGATGTCACACAGTTCCTGTAGCCCTGCCATGCTGCAGAAGCACCGAATGCTCCCTGTGGATTGGCCAAACCCAGAGATGTGGAAGCCTGGAGCGAAAGCATCTGTCCCCCTACAGCCAGAGAGAGCTGCTCCATAAATCCCTCTGCTCCATGACCGGACCCCCTGGATCAGAGGAGGGAGCGGGTGCCAGGCTCCTGCCTGCCCTGGTGCCAGCTCCAACCACCTCCTCCTGGCATTCCTAGGGCTGGCTTTGCAGGGATATTTCCATCCCAGCAGCTGCAGTGTGGGGACTGCCACGGACAGCAAAAAGCACTTTGGAAAAGGCAAAGCATAGATCAGCCTCCTCAGTTAGGAAACATTGGGGGTTTTAGGGATTCAAATCTTTCAAACCAAAGCAAAGGACCTATTTCTAAGGTAACCCCATGGGTAATTTCCAAGCCACCAACTGAGTCTGAGCCCTGGGAAAAGCCCTGGTGCCAAACCAGTGCTCAAATGCTTCTCTTTGCCATTTCTGCAGCCAAAGAAGGAGCCAAAGCCCTGGCCCCTCTGTGTGCCCAGGCTCCTGTAACCTTTGGGACTGGTCAGTTTGGCAGGGTCAGACACTGCACCTGGGATTAAGCAGCATCAAGGGCAGGTACAAAAGCCTTGAGTCAAGTCCCTGGTCCCAGAGAAGGGACAGAAATGACACAGTCATGAACATCCTCCCTCAGTGGCAAAGCATGAGTGGAGGGTGACGAACAAATAGAAATCAGCTGGCAAGAAAAAAAGGGAAAAAAAACCCAACTGTCACAAGGTGAAAGTCAACCTCCCCCCGTGGAATGCAGAGGTGAATACATTAAAGGCAAAATAAACCTCACTGTGCATCCAAAGGGAGGCTGTGAGTCCATGGCCCCATCCTGATACCAGGAATGGATGAAATAATGTTTATTTTCCTGTGAAGGTTGCAGGTAAAGTCTGGATTTCATTACACCCCTGCCCTCAGAACCAAGTCAGGAGATGGGATTTGGAGAGGAGCTAACGTAGGTTGGAACATCAGCAGTGTCCAGCCCACGGGATGCAGAGCGTGCTCACCCAGAGAGCCCTCCCAGCAAAGGCCGGTGGCTCAGGAAGGCTTTGGAAGCGCAGAGCCCTTGGGGCAGTCGGTGCTGTGTGAGCAGAGCTGGCCAGGCCAGGGCACAGGGGACACCTCCCTCCAGGCCTGGCTTTGCAGCACCACTTATTTCAGACAAAATCCCTTGGGAATTGCAACCTGCCATGGGCACATCGTTTCTGTACCTCTGGGCAGGAATCCAAGAAGCTGACATGTGTGAGCACTGCTTAACTGTTCTTATTCCTACTATCCAAATATGTTGGAGATTTCATTTGAAATTAAAAAAATCCAACCCCACAAACCACAAAAAAAACCACCTGTGGTGAGATTCCCATTGGCCAAGATTTGATTCAAACCACAAGGAGACCACAGCCTTTCTGGGGACCTTCCATGGAATCGGGAAAGAAGAGACTGTTCTCTTCAGTGAAGCCAGGGCAAGAGTTTAATTGATCTGTTGTGAAATCTGGGAAGAGCCAAGATCTGAACTGAGGCCTTTTAAATCAGCCCCTTGGCACGGTCCCAGCTGTGACAGCACTTCTTGGGTATTGCCTGAGGGGTGGAACTGTGCCAGTGTCCATCAGGCACTGAAACCACAGCTCCTTGGAGGAGAAGGGGATTTTCAGCCTCCCATCAGATCATTGTTCGTGCTGCCATTCCCTTGCAGTAAAATAGAGATAATGCAGCAAAGAAACAATGCCACCCAACTTGTTATCAGTCCTTCCTTGCTTATTCCTCCCACCAAACATTTCCTATCAGCATTCACCAGCTAATCTTCTCCTTTTGTCACTGACACAAAAACACTTGCTCATTTTGTGTCATCTCCAAATGCTGCAACAATAGAAGAATGCAGCCATTAATTACGGAAATTACCGTTACAAGAGAAAATTATAGTCATTAAAACCGAGGTGAAACTCATTTGTACTTTCCTCAACTTCTCCTTTTTTGTGAAGTTACCAACTTAATGCCTCCAGCAAAGACCCCAGAACGCAGCAAACTGAAGTTTGGGAAATGTGAGTGGTGCTGTCACTGCAGGAGCTTCTCTGCTTCCCTGAGGCAAAGGCTCCTGTTCTTTCTCTGAGCTGTGCTCTCATCACAGAACCATGGAGTGCGCTGGGTTGGAAGGGACCTTAAAGCCCATCCAGTGCCACCCCTGCCAGGGCAGGGACACCTCCCACTATCCCAGGCTGCTCCAAGCCCCAGTGTCCAACCTGGCCTTGGACACTGCCAGGGATCCAGGGATCCACAGCTGCTCTGACTGTGGGACCAGATGGTCTTGAAGGTCCATTGCAACCCAAACCATTCTGGGATTCTATGATTCCACGTTTCTGCTAATACTGGAAGGAATATAAAAGCTCCTGCTCTGTGGCAGATCCAATGGGTACAAATTCTCACGCTGAAGATTGCCAGGAGCGTTGGGAAGAACGCGATTTTTCCAAGCCCTGGAGCCATGGAGGTGCTGGAATAAGCAGTGTCTGAGGCTGCTCGGGGTCACATCCTCCCGAAGGGGCAGTGGCCGGACACAGAGCTCAAGGGGGATTCTCAAGAAGCTAAAATCCACCCTGGGGGATCTCCTGACCCTTAGCAGGGGTCCTTGCCCTTTCTCTCGGGAACAGGATATCCCCGAGGACAGTTGCAGCCAATCCCTCGGAGCCCTTTGGTCCATGACAGGGACCCAGATGGGACCTTAACCCGCCCCAGCCTGGGACCAGCACCGGGAACCAGCGCTGACCTGGGAAACGCGGTTACCGTCAGCTGCCCCTGCTGATAGCAGTGCTGATAGCAGGAGTCCAGAGGA